>NW_024348527.1:938685-974403 GCF_902729225.1 Pteropus medius
TCTTTCTCTACACATACATACACACACACACACACACACACACAGTGACACAGTGTTAACTGGCGGCACATATTAACACAATTGGTGGTTTTCTATGTGTTAATGTTTGGTATCTAACCAATTTGAATGGTGCATGCTGTGTTTTATTACAGTTTAAACATAGGTCTAAAATATATTTTAAATGAAATTAAAATTGGATGTTGTAGAACTGTTGAAATAACTCCACAATTTTAAAACACTGAATTGCATGATAATCAGGCTTTAAGCTTCATGGGACAGAATGAAGTGCTATAGAAGGTGAAAGAGGGAGAGGTCAGTATGGAGTACAGTTAGGGAAAGCTTCACAGAAGGAAGATTAAGTATAAAATGAATGACAAATGTGGATACTGTATAGTCTAGATTTTCTAGGACATTCTTGATTTCAAGTTTTCTTCTCTCTAAATATATTTGTATTTGTCAGGACAAATTATTCATTTTTTATTTAAAAATATAGTTCTATTAAATATTGGAAAGACAAGCTGATCAGAGCAAGAGCAAAAACATGGAAGAGGTATCAGGGTGAAATGTCCTTGAGGAAATTAGAAAATAGCATAGCTCCCTGCCAGGCCTCATTCCTTGGTGAACAGCAAGCACCGTGGACTTCAACTTCTGTTTGCTTCCTTAGTCAAGTTTCCTTTTGCAATGAACTCTATGAATGATCACACAATGCAATCCAAGTAGGAATGAAAATGGTTGAATGGAGGACCATGAGAAGAGCTACCTGGCTAAAGCACAGTAGTAAAAAGAAATGGCTATAGACAGTTGGAGCAGGGTTACAAAATGGAGGCTGTAAAAACCCAGCAGAGAGAAGAATTTGACTACAAAGCACTGTGTTGACTGCTATTTGCAGGAAATACTGACATAATCAATGGGTCTTTTGCCCACACTTATTTCCAGACAATTGCCTGTACATATAACTCTTGTATCCTATATAGCTAGCATGAATACACATACTGTTATTTATATTTGTTTATTCATTTAAAAATATTTTTTATTATAAAAACTGACACTCTAGCTTTAACTACAGTGTTTGCCTTTAGTTTCTTTTCTCTACATACTATCTTCCTAAATCACCACTTTTATCTTTCTCCTGCTCGAGAAGTTGTAACATCACCCAGATGCCTACTCAATTAAAAATAAAATAGTATTTCTCCTTCCACTTCCCAAATCTCACCCTAATGGACTACCAGAAGAATTGAAAACACAATGGAAGGGACCTGTAGCTTTCTCTGGTTTGATGTCCAGCACCTGTTTTTAGCCCTCAGCCTGAGCTCTTCAGTCTTGAAGCCACGAGAAGAGACTGAGGCTCCCACTCATTAGGGCTGTGATAACCAGTTTATACTTTCTCAGTCAGAGTGTAAGTCAATGGGGAAAGAGAGTTCTGACATAAAACATTGTAGTTTAGGGTCAAATTAACAGCACTCCCTTTTTCTGTTTCAAAGGACCTCTCTACATTTCTCTGTAAGTTTGGTTATTCCCTCCTGTATCCCTCTCAGAGTATGTATTTATTTAAGTTTTTGTTTGTCATTTTATTTATAGTGTCAACTGTCTTTTATGGTCATTTTTCATATGAAGCAATTTCAAAATTACAATAATGTTTCAAAATATAGTACAAATACTTTACTGTGTATTTCCTACAAACAAAGATATTCTGCTACATAATCATTTTTCTATTTTAAAAAGTTTATGAAATATTTTAGGCAATAAAATCAATAAAGTGTTATAATACATGAAAATGTATAAAATAATATAACGAATATATATAATAATATGATGAACATATGACCAGCCTAAGAAATAAAATATTACCAATGCAGTTGAAACTACCTGTGTACCATGCCCACAGCCCCACATCCACCATCTTGAATTTGCTATATATCGTTAATTCCTAAGCTAGGGTCCCTAAATGTGTTTTAAGTGGGTTTATTAATGCCCTGAAATTGTATGTAAAATTAGATATGTATGTATTTTTCTGGAGAAAAGGTTCATAGCTTTGATGAAATTTATATGGATAAAGGTAAGCTGTGTGTGAAGTACCAGATATCATGAAAAAAAAAAAGAAAAGAAAAACAGCATACAGTTAGTGCATATCCTTTCCTGCCACTCTTTTATTGTTTAGCTCTTTGTATTCTGGCTTTCTCCCCAACCAATTCACTGAGGTTAATTTCTTAAAAATCACTTACAAATCACCAAATTGAATTACTTCTTCTCAGTCTTTATCTTCATTGAACTACCATTAGCATTTTACTCTTGACTCACTTCTCCTTCTAGACTCTCTCCCTTACTTCTGCTTTCTCTTGACATTTTTCAGTCTCCTCATTTGAAAAATATACGTACCTCATATAGTTGTGAGGGAATAGCTGTAATGTTCTTATAAAGTGCCTGGTTGTTGTATGTATTCAATAAATTATAACTAATGTTGACAATTGATTCTCAAACCACTGTGGTGTGTCTCTTCATATCCCAGCACCCTATTTAAAGTGTTGCTAATGGACAGAGGTCATGCCAAGAAGACAGCCTGCAATTTCTGCCTATGTTTCCTGCAGTGCTATTCATTAGCATTGTAGTTACTCTATACCTATAAGTAGTTCAGGTTAGGGCAGGATCAATGATCCTTAGTCTTCAGGAGAAAATAGTTTAAGTAAAGACTAATTAGCCTTAAATTACATAGAGATATGTATTTTAAATTTCATCTCATAAGTTTATAACACTATTCTCAGCCTGGTCACTTTTAAGGGTTCAAGTGGTAAAATAGTAGTTCTCCCTTCCTTGTTTGTTCAGCTTTTTGCCCACTCTGCTACTAAATATACTGACAAATAATGTGCTAACTCTTTTATGAAAGACACCCACTGGCTTCAAAGTGGCTTAAGACCAGTTATTCTGGATGGTCCATTGAAGAACCATATGACTTTCAATCACTACTCAGAGCAGAATGACAGGAAAGATTTATATCAAGTTACCAGTCCCCTGAGCCAGCCTTGCCCTGAGCTGGCCTCTTTATTTTCACATCCACTACTAGCTGCCAGTAACAGTGACATACTTTTGTTCATAAGCATAATAGAACCTTAAAATAAATGAGGGCAAACCTCTGAGAAGCACCAAGGCCTTTATCAAGGCTCATCTGTTAAGAGAAAAGCAGCCAAGTAATCTTTGCCCTCTGTTAGGTAGAATACTTCACCTCATACTTGCCATCCCTTCAGTCAGTATAGGGTAGGTTATGTTGCTGTAGCAAAAGACTCCCAACATCTATGTCTTAAAATAAAAAAAAAAAAGTTTATCTCTTGTTTACACTGCATATCCATCATGGATCACCTGGGGAACATTAGATGGTCCTCAGTCTAGGACCTAGATGAAGCAGTCACCATCTGGAACATTGCTGATTGTCATGGCAGAGGGAAAGAGAGCTCTCAAGGTTTCACACTGCACTATCAATTAAAGCTTATATCTGCATGCGACACATGTCACTTTTCTCATGTAACATTGGTCAGACTTGATCAGAGACTAATTGGAGGCCAGGAAGTGCAATCCTCCCATGTGCTCTGAAGGTGAAGAACTGTTACTTAATGTGCCCTGTAGAAAGGTATCGCTGTTATCTCTTGCCTCACCTCTTTTCCTTGGACACCTTGCTAGTTTAATTCCCTTCAGTTTTACTCATTCTTGTTTCCTTGATTTTCAAGAAATCAAACCACTTCTTCTCGGTTTAGTAATTATTGTGCATATGGTAGGCTGTGCTGTTTAATGCAGTGTTTTTCCCCTTGATTGGAATTTCTTCTGCCTTTTTGGTGTCCCTGCAGTTGTATACTGCAGTGATATACAAAGGTATTAGCTTAGAATAGCTTTGTTTCAATTAAATGCTCTCTTTCAGACTCTTCTTCACCTCCTGCTATTTATTTTTATGGTACAGAATAGCTATAATTCTGTGATCCTCTGATCATAAAGTTGTGATTAAATGACTTGCCCAAGGGTATATAGTTAGTTGGTATTAGAACAGCCTGAATTAAAACTCAGGTTTTCTGACTCAGAGTATGTTTTCTTTTTTATTACACCAGATCTTATTATAAAGAAAGTTGTATAAACAGTGGTTGTGTAATTCACTCCCAGAGACAACTGGTAACAAAAGAATCTGGTCTTTAATCTTTAACAGAAGGAATATTCCACTGAAATGTCTCCTTTTGAGTATTTTGATGAATCCTATATCATAAAATCAAATTTCTGGGATTCCAATGCTGATCAATTTGCATTCTTTCTTGAAGTAAAACAACTAGCCCTTAATGAATCAATGATATGATCCTGATTATCTGTAAGACTCAAACAAAGAAGGACTTTCACCACCAGTGCTTCATCTCAATCTAGAATAAGGCATTGCATGCATTGTGTTATTACAGGTCCGTGTCTTACTAATATTTAGAGTGTGAGACAATTGTTAAGGATTAAAATTTACAAATAACATCAATAGCCTAGTAAGAGCATTACTGAATATAGTGTGTCAACCTTCGTCAATTTGGAGTTAGTTTTTGTGTCAACTGCTGTGGGCCCTTCTCAGGCATAGTTTACTATAAAGATTTTCAATGATGCTTCTCTCCTTAAGCAAATTTACTACTGATAATGGCTTAAGAAAAGTCCCTAGCCAATAAGACTACCACTAAAAATATAGAAAATAAAAGAGGTATCTCTTACATAAAGACAAATCTTAATACACAGGTGCAAAGTTCTTGTCAGCACATCAACAAATATGGTATAGGTTGTCCAGAGTATATTCAGGTACCACAAACTTCTGTCCAGGATTAGTAGAAGAATACACCACTGAATTTTTATAGATTGAATAATACAGTAGTCTCTTCTTACCTGTGGTTTCACTTCCCATGGTTTTAGTTTCCATTGTTTCAATTACCCACAGTCACTGCAGTCTGAAAATATTAAATTTTCCCCACCATCGACATTCTCTGCACCTGACATTCAACCATCAACGTCATCTTGGCTCGATGATCCAACATCTGAAGCAGATGATCCTCCTTCTGATGTTTCATCAGAAGGTCAATAGTAGGCTAATGCTGTGTCACAATGCCTAAGTCATTCGCTTCACTACATTTCATCATGTAAGCATTTTTTTTCTGCAGTTGATTTTAAAAAGTTTTCCTCTGGCTTTATTGAAATGTAATAGATAATTAGTTGCTCATATTTACATTGCACAATTCAAAGAGATGTTTTCAATTGTAGCTGCCATACAATAACATACCAGTTTCATATATACAACCTAGTGATCAGAGATCCATATAACTTGCAAAGCAATCACTTGACTAAATCTAGTACCCCTCTTCCCCCTTACATATTTATTACATCATTAACCATCTTCCCCATGCTACCCTCTACATCTCCATGTCTATTCTGCAACTATCTATTTGTACCTCTTAAAAAGCCTTTGCCTTTGTTTCCCATCCCTCCCAACCCACTTCCTATCTAGTAGCCCTCAGAATATTCTCTGTATCTGTGAGTTTGCTCCATTGTGTTGTTGTTTATTTTGTTCTTTAGATTCCACATGTATGTAAAATAAAGTGATAATCATCTTTTTCTATCCTACCCATTTTTCTTATCCATTTGGTCACTCTGTCTTTTTATTGGAGCACTTAACTCTATTCTATTTGAGGTATTTGTTGATAGGAATGTAGTTATTGCCATTCTTTATTCAAGTTTTCAATACATGTTCTTTCTTCTTAAAGAAATCCCTCCAACATTTCCTGTAATGCTGGCTTGGTGTTGATGAATTCCTTTAGCTTATTTTTGTCTGGGAAGCTACTGATTTGTCCTCCGACTCTAAACGATAGCTTTGCTGGGTAAAGTATTCTTGGTTGTAGATCCTGGGTTTTCATCACATGGAATATTTTGTGCCAAGCCCTTCTGTCCTGCATGGCTTCTTTTGAGAAATCAGCTGCCAGTCTTATGGGTGCTCCCTTGTAGGTAACTAACTGTTTTTCTCTCGCTGCTTTTAAGATTCGCTCTTTGTATTTAACCTTTGGCATTTTAATTATGATGTGTCTTGATGTGGGCCTCTTTGGGTTCTTCTTTTGGGACTCTCTGAGCTTCCTGGGGTTTTATGTCTATTTCCTTCACCAGATTAGGGAAGTATTCCATCATTATTTCTTCAAATAGCTCTCGAACGTCTTGGTTTTTTTTTTTTTTTTTGTCCGGTACCCTATAACATGGATATTTCTACATTTAATAGTGTCTCATAGGTTCCTTAAATTATTATTATAGCCTTGGCTTCTCTTTTCTTGCCTTTCTGATTGAGTGTCCTTGGCTTCCCCATCCTCTATATCAGTGGTTCAATCCTCTTCTTTATCCACACTGTTCATTCCATCTAATATACTCTTCATCTCAGATAATGTGTTCTTAATTTCTGACTGGTTCCCTTTTATACTTTCCATTTCCATTTTTTAATGTTTTTTTTTTTATCTCGTTGTTAAAGTTCTCACTGGGTTCATCTACGCTTTCTCTAAGTTCATTGAGTATCTTTATATCCAGTGTTTTGAACTCCACATCTGTTAGATTGCTTGATTCCATTATTCCTGGATCTCTGTTCTGTTCCATCATGTGGTTTCTGCCTCTTTGTATTCCCATTTTGGCTGCCTTCTGTGACAAAACTCTTAAGTCTCCTGGTCTTATTAGTGTGGTTTTGTGCAGTAAGTGTCCGGTGACACGGTCCTGAGAGGGGTTCAGCTGCAGGTCAAGTTTAGCCCCAGCCTGTGCCCCTCTGGGGCCACCTGTTAAGATTCAGCAAGCAATCCACAGATGTTGTGCTTATAGTCGTCTCCAGAAACCAAAGCCAGCTGCCGCCAGCTTGAGTTTTGCCTCTGTTCAGCAAGGAGCACCTGACTTGCTGAGGACACACCTGGATGTGGCTTGGGTGGGGCCCGAGTATTGGGAGACGGAGTTTCAGGGAATCCTCTGGGCGGAGCGGCCTCTGTTATCCAGTTTGATGACATCTCAGCTATGGTGGCACTGCGTCAGCACCCTGGGAGTGAGGAGGGCTCAACAGAGGAACAAAGGATACCACCGGCACTTTTGTCCAGGAGAGATTCTCACCTCTGGCCCTTACTCCAACAACTATAAATCCCTGGTGCTTCCTTGTGCAGCTGAAAGGTGCTGGTGCTTAGAGCGAGCAGGTCTGTCAGTGCGAAAGTATGGTTGCAGACATAGCCCCTTTAAGAGGCGTCTGCAGCTGCAGCTACCTCTGCCACAGCCTCTGACCCGCTCAGCCACTTGGGCAGCCTCTGGTCTTTGCCCGTCCTACCTCCTCCCATTGCTGAGTGATTTCTGATTTCTCTCCCTAGTTATCGGGCTTGTTCATCTAGACCTCAGGCGATTTTCCTTGCTGTTTGCTCTGTGTTTCTGTCACAACTTTGATTTGGTCACTAGAGGGATGAACAAAGCCTCTATCATCTATGTCATCTTTCTCCCCAAGCCCCTCGTCATGTAGTCATTTTATCATTTCACATTATCACAAGAAAAATAGTGAATCCAGTACAGTAAGGTATTTTGGGAGAGAAAGGCCACATTTATGTAACTTTTATTGAAATATATTATTATAATTGGTCTATTTCATTATTAGTTATTGTTAATCTCTGTTTATTAATTCATTTATAAATTAAACTTTATTATAGATATGTATGTATAGGAAGAAAAACATAGTATATGTAGGCGATAGTACTATCCATGGTTTCAGGTATCCACTGGGAGTCTTGGAATGTATGCCCCGTGGATAAGTGGGCACTACTGTATCAACTGCAGGTTAGGAAGAAGCAACCTTTACAAAAGATGCCACATATAACCCATTAGAACAATGTTCTGAATTGTTCCAATAGTTTGTCTTCTGTCAGCAGGTGATCTTGATTACTCTTATGACACTAAAACCTGGATTATTATCATGTATAGAATCACAAGGGTAGATATTGAGGACACTGGTTATTAGTGCAAAGTCAGAGGTAGTTTCACTTATAGTATATCTTCCATAATATTTTCTCACAGAATTCTTTGTTGTAGTCATTTAGCTACCAAGTCAATATTTTCCTCATGGAAAATTTCATGCATGAACAAAGCAGAGTGAATGGTATAATATGACTCCATGTTCCTATCATCCAGCTCCAACAATTATCAATTTATGGTCAATCTGCTATGAGACTTTTATAAAAATAATTATAATAATTTACATTTTGTGACTGTGAATTGTTTTTCTTAATGCCCTCTCATTTTTTTATGGCAACATAAGTATAAATATTAGGCTTTTACTTAAAGAAAGAGAGTTTATTTACAATCACTAGAAAATAGTATCCAAAATATTCATGTCGCTAGAATAGCTCAACACAGATATTATCAATCAATTTCCTAAGAAATTCTTATTGGCAAGGGAGCCAGCATCTTTCTATTAGGATATATGCATTATATAAAATTACTTAAAAAGCTATAAAAGTACTATTGCTTCTCATATTGTGGTCTGTCAACTGTTGGGTATCAACAAATGTAGTCTTGGGGTCTGCAAATTCTTCAGTTTAAGAAACATTCTTCTGATATCAAACTGATAATATTCCTTCTGAGTGTTTAGCATTGTACTCATGTTGACTTATTTTACCAGTACTTACCTTTTAAAATGGCAATGCATTATCAGAAGGCATTTTTATAAAATGAGATTTAACTTTCTTATGTCACTGTTTCTCAAATAGATCCATGAATCCATTTTAGAGTTTCTTAGAGTTTTGAAGGATGAGAAATACCAGTCTAAGGGAAGAACATAGAAAAATTTGAGTTTTATCAAACAACTTGCCATTGAAACAAATACATAGACCCTAGGGTTATCCTAATTGTGCCCTCAGTGGACATTCTGCTGGAGAAGAAAGCTTCCCAAAGAATATGACAATATGAGCATAATACTTTGTAAATAAAATAATATTCTCTATATTTGTCTTCATTCATAAGTATTGAAATTGATAACAATGAAAGTTTTAGTCCTTTTTTATCATGCAGAATTGAACATTATTTTTAGTTTTACCCATATTTTATGGAACAATAATCTGCTAGGAGGACTCCCCTGTGCTGACACATAGATTACTTAGTGACAGTTGGTGAATTCTAAGCAAGCTTTGGGATGGAAAATTGCTAGTGCTTTTATTTCTCACTCTAAATATGTGAAAGATAGTATCGTAGCTTGAACTATTGTATGCAAATTAATGCCTGCTGCTACTAATAATATAACATAGTCTAAAGAACATAATAATACCCCATGTGCCAGTCATTGTACTAAGAATCTTACATTTTTATTTGATCTTCACAACTCAAAGGCAGTAGGGTAGTAGCATTTTTTTTTTTTACTCCTTTGCTTGAGGCGCTGTTAATATCAGGTAGTATACTTTGATGGAAGTCCCTAGAGCTCATCTGTTTGTATTTCATATAGGCAGTTTCTCCTTTCCCATTTTGCAATGGATTACTACTGCTATAATATTCATTCCTATATCGCAGTACAAATACTTTATCAGCATCTAATATTTGTACATAGTTAACAAAATCTCTTTTATCTGTGATATCTTATTTGATCTTGGCAGGAACACTATGAAATAGGAAAATATTATACAGTATTATATTCATTTAAGATGAAAAATGGAAGTTCAGATACTTCTTATTTCCTCAAGGTACAAGTCTCCTTCACATCACCTTTTGTTACTGTTATATCAATCTGGACTCCTCTTGAACTGTTGAACTTATATATACATGTATGTATGTATGTATGTATGTATGAGTGTGTGTATAGTTTTTTTTTTTCTTAAGAGGGAGATAAAAACGAATCCTCATTTACTATATCATTCACCCAGCATGATGTCAGGCATACAACGGGTATTTAATAAATGCCTGTTGATTTGGCTTGTTAGATATTATATTTAAATGAAGGAAAAGCTAAGGAAATAAAATAAATTTTATGTAAAGCTTCCTGTTAGTCAGCATGTAGTTCATCATTACGATGTATAATCTCTAAATCTTCCTAAGAACTCCCTACTGCAGGAGAGCCCCAAATATTTTCCCTGCCATTTATCACACAGTCTAAAATTACACTATTATAGATCCATTCCTTTGGCCACTGATATTCCTAGACATTATCCTAAATTACGTATATCATGTACACATTAGTAAAAATAGGGTTTTTTTTACATCTTTGCTGAAGATTTGGTCAAGGTAGTTTTAATAAAGGTAAAAGATCATTTTGGAGCATGGCTCACTACTGTGGAGTTGTGAAGGACTATATTAACAAATTGTTTATTATCTACCATAACAACAATAACTAATATATAAGCTATGTACCAGATTTTATGCTTTAATTACTATGATTACCCTTATTTTACAAATGAGATCCCTGAGACTCAGATGGGTTAAATAACTTGCTGGGTGTCACAAGGCTAGCAAGTGATAGAACTGGGATTTAAACCAAAGTCTGACTAAACCTATATCTCCCATTCTTAACCATTACCTTGAATTACCTAATCAGCGAGAGTTAAGAGAGGCAGTGAAGAAGAATCAAAAAGGATATATAATGGTTGCTAGGAAGAGAACCCAAGTTAAACATTTACTTAAGTCACAATGGAGACTACAAATCTGTGAGCTCAAGTTCTGTGGCAGGAATTTTGGCCTGGATTCCCATAGGTAATCATTTCCTTTTCATTCAGCGTTCCTGGCTGCTTTGTCTTTCCTTGTGCTTATTTGGTTACCTATTTTGGTCTTCATTGTTGTTTCTCAAGTGGAGCCTAAACAATACAGTCAGATCTCCTTTGTATAAGACTTACCTCCAACTTGTAGCTCAAATGTGTCACAAATTATCATCATGCAAGGCTGCTAGGAGCAATGAATAATACATAATACATAATGAGAGGATTTCTTTGCAACTAGTAAATTTAAAAGTTTATAGTTCTTCTAGAGTGAACTTTAAACAACCCATTCTCATAGGCTGGATGGTGAATAATGATGATGACATTACCTTTATACTTAGGTTTAGGGTTTTAATATGTTATCTGAGTTGAGCTACTCACCAGTTATACGAGATAGGTAAGGATTACTATACCCATTTTATAGATGAAATGGGATGAGGCTTTCTGATTTTAGATGGTCACCTGGTGATAGGTAAAAAGTCATTTACAGAGCCAGAACCTGAATCCAGTAGTTTTCCAACAATCTCACATTGTTTGTTTTCCTGCCCATCCTGTGACTTGATACATCCCATCTTAAAAGAAATCTGCTGTTTTATTGCAAGCCTCTTCTCTGAACCAAATCGATGTTACAAGCATTAAATCCTAGAGTAGTTAGTTAAAGAGATTGAGGGAAGACTCCGTTTGGGAGGAGGATAATCATGAAATTTCCTTGGAGGAAGTGAAATTTGAGTTGCAGCATGAAAAGATGGTTTATCAACTTTCCTCCTTCTTTGCTAAATCCTGTAGATGGAAAAGAGATATGTTTCCCTGATTCTAAATTGATGGGGATATAGATATGTGCTGATGGAGAATGGTGGTGTGTAGAGGGTGATGTTTGTAGACCTTTGAAAAGTATGTGTACACGAACAGAGGTAATTGCAGAGAAGAGAAATCCTATTCATCTGCCAATGTCTATTCAAATCACACTATCTTCTCAAAACATGCTATGACTGTTCTGGCCCCCATTAATCTCCCTTTCCTCTGAAATCCTCTAATAATTGTAGTCTAGACCAGAGGTTATAAAGTGGTGGTGACCCATGGTCCAAATCTGGTTCAAAGACATGTTTTGTTTTCACTAGTGCTGCTCTATGCTAGAAGCAGGATTTTATTGACTTTGTTGGAGACGAGGGCAGAACTTTAACCCACTGGCATGCCACAATTCCCCAACAAGGCCCTCCAGATGAAATACAACTATATTGGGAGATTCAAGTTTCAATAGTTAATAGCTAAGGATACATGTGGTTCATTGAGCAAGATGATCTTCATCTTCTTCAGCATTGATATAGAATACATTTAGGGATGGTCTCAGCATTAACGTCTTCTCAATAGGAGAGAAAATAAAAAATGGCACCAAGCTTTCTGAGAGAGTAGATCACTGTCCTGTTATATTTCTTTCTGACTCACAGCATTTTCTCCCAAAATTGATTAAAGTCTTGTAGTTAACAGGCAGATTGAATATAACCCCTTCTTCCTCAACCTATTAGTCACTGGCTACTGAGCATAACTCTGAGAGGTTTGATTAAAGAGCTCCATTAAAAATCATAATATATTGCATTTTCCATGTCTCAATAAATTTCCCTTTGCTCTGTGCAGTGGCCATAGACTTAACCCTCAACCCATGCACTTTGTAAGAAATAATATTGGAAGAGAATGAAATCGTTAATTAGTATCTCTTGAGAATGTGATGGTTCTGAATAGCTTTGTGTATAGTAGAACCGCTAGATATTATCCACACTGTACAAGAAAACCAGTGGTAATAGATATTTAACTCTTGCATTGCCTTCAATCTTTGTGAAACTTCAGAGTGACATGGACTCTGAATAGGAAACCAATTTTGACTGGACTGTCTAGAATCCAGGTAAGTCTAGTGCATTATTTTCAGAAAAGCAGTGGAAACTGCCTGAATGGTGCTAGAAGCATGGCAGGTCACATTATATCTTCTTTTTGGGGGTCCTGCAGAGCATGCTGAATCAGCTCAAATGGACTAGACTGACACTAGTCTCCAGTGTTATGATTAACTTTGTATGTCAGGCAATCCATGGACTCAATTCCAGCAAATACATTATTTTCTTTCTTTTAAAATGTGTTAAGATTAAACCTATCATCCTCTTACACCTGATTTTTTTTTTTATGATGACATTGGTTAACGAAATCCAATAAGTTTCATCTGTACACTTTAGTAGCAAGGCATATATATATTTACACTGTTCTTACACCTGAATTTTAACATTAGTACTTTCATTTGGAGATTCACGTTTTCCACACCAATTTTGTGTAAGATTGTGGTGCTGACTGTCCAACATGAAGATCCCCAAATGAAACCTTTTAACCTTGTATTACTTTAACTGATGTAGCAATCCTCACATGTGCCGTTAAGACTACTAAATATTCAGGATACGTAACCTACTCTTTCAAATTCCACAATAAGTTATTACTAACCTTCAGCTTTCCCCAGACAAGAACAAAGGGGTCAAATGATATAGACTGTCCAGAAATGGCTAATAAGACTTTTTTTTAAAAAATCACTTCCTTAGCTTTGATTATTTGGCACGCATACACCGAATCAATTTCATGGGACTCCAAGCTGTGCTGATTTTTTGATTGTGCCAGAATTTTGTCGAATTAGTTGTAACGTGAAATTCAGTGTGCTGCTTCCTGGATCAGAGAAATGCCTTTGTTATGGAGTGGTTGTTCAGCTAACAAGTGTGTATCTATTTGGATCATTATATACCAGCTGTCAGAATCCTGGAAACTTTCCATTCAGTAGAGTCGTTGTCTGAGGTGATGAGGTGCCAGAAGATCACAAGAGAGGCAAAGGCATTTAGTGCTTTTGTTAAATTATTGGAGGCAGAAGTGGAGTGGAGTCACCTTTCCACAGATATACAAACCAACCAAAAATTGTCTCTCAAATGACACATGATGATGATGCACCTTTTTGCCTCACCTCTGCTTCTTCATTCTTTCTGAATTTATGATTGTCCTGGATTTAGTAGAGTGCTCCTTCAAATGACAAGCTTGAGACATTTTTTTTTTTGTATTAGTTTCAGGTACACAGTACAATAGTTAGACATTTATACAGTTTATGAAGTGATTCCTCCCAATTACTCTAGCATGCATCTGACTCTACACATAAACATTACATAGGCTTAAGACATGTTAAGCAGTGAGAAATTATCTGTTTTCAGATATCTAGTGAGAAGGATATAGAAACTCTGGCCAGCGTGCTATACTGTATCTGATATTTCCGAGAGAATATAAATCTTTGTTTATCCTATGTTATGTCAGATCCTCTAACTTATATAATTAGAGCGAGTAGTAATAAGCCAGTATTTACATTTAGATGCAGTACTTGTTTTGGGAAAGTTAGATAAGCCCACAAATCTACTGACACCATCTCTCACCTCTTTTGCTGGGCAGGCATTTTGGACTGAGTCCCAAAACACATTTCCTGCTTTTCTATTAAAACAAACACTAATGTTATTCCTGTGAGACTTTTCTTTTTCTCTGATAAGGCTTATCTATTGCTCCTCTTCATTGAAACCCAGGTATGCTTTTGTGAAATTGCTTATTTTAACATGTGAAATACACCCCTCTCCCCAGTACAGCAGCTACCCTTATGGCTTCCCTTGAATAGACTCCATAAATCTCTCTTCTTCCCTCTGATCCCACCCCTATCCACAACATTGAATGCCCCTCCCTCCAAATAACAGTAGAGGGGAAAAAATGGAACTAAAGAGAAGCACTTGAAATGCCTGCAGTTTTAAAAATAAAGCTTACTATTCTAAGCATCAACTTTGTCATGTTTGGCTTCAAGACTGAAGAGCTCAGGCTCTAAAAACAGGTGCTGGACATCAAACCAGAGAAAGCTACAGGTCCCTTCCATTGTGTTTTCAATTCTTCTGGTAGTTTTTCCTGCTATTAGATTAGAATACTCTGGATACATTAAATTCATAGATAACCTAGTACCCTTATCTAACACTTTGTTTCAAGAGGATGGGGGTAATGAAAACTTCATGGGAACCAATTGGAGGACTTCTGGTCCTACCACTTTGGCCCTAGGCAATTCACTTCAACTCTTCATAAGTTTCTTCATTTGCAAAATGGGGATAACAGTATCTGCTCTGCACATCGCACAAGTTTGTAGCCAAGTTCCCAAATAATAGTGAATGGGTATACAAGGCCCCACAGAACTTAAAAGTTATATTATCGTTTCAGACCCCTTCCCTCCCTATCACAGAGACAAAATTGCCTACCACTTCCTATCAATTGGCAGCTAGAAGAAAGTAAAGGATAAACTTATTATAATCATCAAACTTTTCTGTAGTTTAGTAATATTTTTAAGGCACTATCCACTTGGCAAGTGAAACATACTTCCTCAATAAGATTTTATGATCCTGGTATGTAATTATGATTTACTGGTAAAATTTTTAAGAGAAGATGTTTCCTAGTGCCTGCCTCTGGGCCTGCCTTGGCCCAGAGGCTTAACTTTCTTGTGCATTAATCACCATATTGAAATTTATTTATTTTTATTTATTTTTCATCTACCTCTGCTGTGCACAAATCCTTCATTTTTGCATATGCTGATTGTTTTACCCTTTGACAACTTCTGTCTTTTTGATATGAATTTATGTCTAGACGTATAACAGTTATAAAGTTTGGGAAATGATTGTCCCAGGTGGGATGGTGTAGGGTTTGCTTAGGAGTAAACATTCTCTATGTAAGCTTTAAAAAAGCATAACTTGAGGGAGGTAGGGAAAAATGGCATAGATGATAAAGGCTTTGTTCGTCCCTCTTGCGACCAAATCAAAGTTGTGGCAGAAACAGGGAACAAACAGCAAGGAAAGTCACCTGGGATCTAGATGAACAGAAGCACTACAACTAGGGAAAGAAATAATTAATCAACCTGCAACAGAAGAAGGTAGGAGGGGGTGAAGATGCGAGGCTGCCCCGTCCCAAGCGTCTGAATAAGACAAAGGGTAAGGCAGCGGCAGCTACAGCTGCAGAACCTCTTATAGGGGCCATGTCCACAACTGGACTTTCACAGTGATGGACTTGCTTGCTCTGAGCACCAGCGCTGGGGCAGCTGCATGGGGGCACCAGGGACTTACAGGGGCACACTGAGTAGTTGGAGCAAGGGCCAAAGGTGAGGATATATTGCGGGCAGGAGTGCTGGTGGTATCCATTGTTCCTCTGTTGAACCTTTCCCCTCCCAGTGTGCTGATGCAGTGCCACCACAGCTGACTTACGCACTGATGGACTTGCTCGCTGTAAGCACCAGCACCTTTCAGCTGCACAAGGAAGCACCAGGGATTTATAGTTGTTGGAGTAAGGGCCAGAGGTGAGAATCTCTCCTGGACAAAAGTGCCGGTGGTATCCTTTGTTCCTCTGTTGAGCCCTCCTCACTCCCAGGGTGCTGACGCAGTGCCACCATAGCTGAGATGTCATCAAACTGGATAACAGAGGCCGCTCCGCCCAGAGGATTCCCTGAAACTCCGTCTCCCAATACTCGGGCCCCACCCAAGCCACATCCAGGTGTGTCCTCAGCAAGTCAGGTGCTCCTTGCTGAACAGAGGCAAAACTCAAGCTGGCGGCAGCTGGCTTTGGTTTCTGGAGACGACTATAAGCACAACATCTGTGGATTGCTTGCTGAATCTTAACAGGTGGCCCCAGAGGGGCACAGGCTGGGGCTAAACTTGACCTGCAGCTGAACCCCTCTCAGGACCGTGTCACCGGACACTTACTGCACAAAACCACACTAATAAGACCAGGAGACTTAAGAGTTTTGTCACAGAAGGCAGCCAAAATGGGAATACAAAGAGGCAGAAACCACATGATGGAACAGAACAGAGATCCAGGAATAATGGAATCAAGCAATCTAACAGATGTGGAGTTCAAAACACTGGATATAAAGATACTCAATGAACTTAGAGAAAGCGTAGATGAACCCAGTGAGAACTTTAACAACGAGATAAAAAAAAAAACATTAAAAAATGGAAATGGAAAGTATAAAAGGGAACCAGTCAGAAATTAAGAACACATTATCTGAGATGAAGAGTATATTAGATGGAATGAACAGTGTGGATAAAGAAGAGGATTGAACCACTGATATAGAGGATGGGGAAGCCAAGGACACTCAATCAGAAAGGCAAGAAAAGAGAAGCCAAGGCTATAATAATAATTTAAGGAACCTATGAGACACTGTGGCTGAAATGTAAAAATAATATCATGTTTATGAGGGATTGCCGGGACCAAAAAAAAAAAAAAAAACCAAGACGTTCGAGAGCTATTTGAAGAAATAATGATGGAATACTTCCCTAATCTGGTGAAGGAAATAGACATAAAACCCCAGGAAGCTCAGAGAGTCCCAAAAGAAGAACCCAAAGAGGCCCACATCAAGACACATCATAATTAAAATGCCAAAGGTTAAATACAAAGAGCGAATCTTAAAAGCAGCGAGAGAAAAACAGTTAGTTACCTACAAGGGAGCACCCATAAGACTGGCAGCTGATTTCTCAAAAGAAGCCATGCAGGACAGAAGGGCTTGGCACAAAATATTCCATGTGATGAAAACCCAGGATCTACAACCAAGAATACTTTACCCAGCAAAGCTATCGTTTAGAGTCGGAGGACAAATCAGTAGCTTCCCAGACAAAAATAAGCTAAAGGAATTCATCAACACCAAGCCAGCATTACAGGAAATGTTGGAGGGACTTCTTTAAGAAGAAAGAACATGTATTGAAAACGTGAATAAAGAATGGCAATAACTACATTCCTATCAACAAATACCTCAAATAGAATAGAGTTAAGTGCTCCAATAAAAAGATAGAGAGACCGAATGGATAAGAAAAAGCCCCCTACATATGTTGCCTACAAGAGACTCGGCTTCAGATTAAAAGACACACACAGACTAAAGGGAAAAATATGGAAAAAGATATTGCCTTGACGGACCTAGAGGGTATTGAGCTGAATGAAATAAGTCAGATAGAGAAAGGCAAATATCGCATTATTTTAAATACATGTGTAATCTAGGGATCAAAAATGGAAACAGACTCATAGATACAGAGAATATTCTGAGGGCTACTCGATGGGAGGGGGATTGTGGGGATGGTGAAAAAAGACAAAGGGATTAAGAAGTACATATGTATAATTGCAAAATAGACATGGAAATATAAAGTGTAGCATAAGGAAAATAGTTAATAATGTAATAAATAATCAACCGGGAAAGAGGGTACTAGATTTAGCTGGTGAGTTTTATAGATCTGTAATCACTATGCAGTACAACTAAAACTAATATGTTAATGTATACCAACTGTAACTGAAGAAAAAAGAAACCTTTTAATTGTACAATGTACATATGAGCAACTCCTTGTCTATTTCAATAAAGCAGGAAAAAACACATAACTCATTAGTCATTCTCATGAGATAGAAATTGAGTTCTTAATGTGAATGTCACTTTTAAAAATAAAAATATAGGGTTGCCAAGTGAATAGCTGGAGTCTTGCTGGGGAAAGTGCAAAGTAAGACTTCATTTACACTAAAAAGATGATAATCAGTTGTCGAAAAGATATTTATTGATTAATTATATTATATATTCAAGAGTGACCTGTTAGGGTTGTTTTTAACTTGTAATACCCTGTCCCTTTCCTAAAGAAGTTGACTAGAGACGACCTTTAAGTTACCTTCCAACTTTGGCATATCTCGATTTTATCATGTTTTATCCAAAAACTACTACTATCGACCAGCAAATGTCGTGTGCTTATTTAATTTAGAAAGTTACACATCAATACTTTCTGGAAAACCCTAGTATAGGCCAACTATCCAGACATCTGGCATATCATCTCTTTTATTTGTCTGCCTCCCCATCTACACTGAAAACATCTTTGAGAGTCTGAACTGCTTTATTATATTCTTACCTCGGTATCCACCACAGTACTTTTGTTCAGAGTAGGTGGTCAATAAATGTGAAGTTAGTTAATCGGGGAAATTAAGCTACAGAGAGGTTTAAAAGGGTAAAGATGGATACAAAGTGCATTGATTAAGTCATCATACAACAATATTTTCTTCTGTTTTCTCCACTGTTAGGCCTCCTAGACTATGTTTGCAGAGAATTTCCCTGGTTCTAGGGATTTGGGCACATGCTCTTGAAATAGGAACCTTCGAAAAACATACTGATCACTTTCCAAACACCCTCAGACCTGCTGCTTGACAGGCACTTCAGAAACTTTATCTTCAATTTCTCACCTTCCCCAAGGATCTTTCTCCTGGATGCTGTAAAGAGCATCCAGGAGAAGACTTCAAGAGACAAGCTCAGAATAAGCTGCTTAAGACACAGAAGGGTCAATCGTGCCCAGCTCAGGGAAAACATTGTGGGCAATCTCATTAGTCATTTAATGAAAAAATGAAGAGTATCTTCCACGCTTGATCATACAGTGCCATTGTTATCCTCGAGAGAGGCAGAGATTTCAGCAAGAGATTTGATATCCAATTCATTTTCTGCCTGATGCCCTGCCATTTTTTCCTACTACTTTGAGGAACTTAAAGATAGCAGCATAATGAAGTTTTTACGCAGCTGACTGGGGATGGCAGACTGTTTGCCATAGTGGCTAAGAACACACGAGGTAGCGTTAGGAAGACCTGGATTCCAATTCCAGCTCTTCTACTTCCTAGCAGTGAGACCTTGCACAAGCGAATTAACCCCTTTGAGCTTACCAAGGCCTGAATATTTGCACTGGTAAAATAAGGATAATAATATTAACCATCTATCAAGATTGTTTTGAGAGATAAATGTAATAATACATTTAAACACTTAGCATAGTAATCACTTGATTATTTCTTATAGTTGTTCCTAATATCATAGTTTTATTATAATTATTATTATAATAAAGAATATTTTCCTATTTTTGTATCCATAACAGAAGGTCTCTGGGAAGCTCTGTTGGTCACAGTTTAAGAATAGTTTGGTAAATTCCTTTCCTTACACACTCAGGCCAAGTGTCTTCTACCAAAGTAGTTATGCCTTCTGTGAATACAGACTGCTTAAAAGTTAGACATTGCAATCACAAGGTTCCAAGCTATGGAGACCAAAGATTCTGAACATTTAGTTAGGTTTCATCTCTTCTTAATCCCCAAAGTCCATTTCTTAAATGGTCTAGACCAGTGGTTTTCAAAACTTTTGAACAGCAACGTACCTCTTTATTTCCCACATAAAATCATACAAAAAAGCCCCATAATATATAAAGCATATAAATTAGTATTTTGTTAGTGTAAAATTTTCATGGGTTCATATATATGATCTTTGTCTAAAGTATTCAGTGCAATAAATGAAATTAGGTGCTAAGGATGACAATTATAGTCTTTCATTAGTGTAATCTATTTTTTTGCATTTTATTTTCCATGCAGTTTTAAAAAATTAAAATTCCCATAGTAATTGCACATGGTTGCAGAGTTTGTTTGCTTTAACAATTAATCCAGAAGTTAAAAGAATATCAGTAGAAAGAAAACGTGTGGATTTGTATAAGCTACTTAATTTTCCTGAGCCTTGGTTTCCCTACTTGTATAACAGTATCTATCGCAAAGTGTTATTAGGGTTAAATAAGACATTGTACAATTCTTTGCAGAATTTTGCAGGCTTTTCAGAATGCCTGATGCATAATAAGTAATCAGTAAATACTAACTGGCACTACCCTGATCACCACCAGCAGCAGCAGCAGCAGCAGCAGCAACATCTGTTCGAATTCCTTAAATCACACAGCTATAGCATTGGCCAGCAGATTCTTTAGCTCTTTGCAACTTTACCATTTGATGGAGCATACTTTTTCAAATGTATTTTACAACATTTTAAAATGCTTAATTTTTTATATGTCCATCTCTGTCAGATACTAACTTTAGGTTCTATAGAACACAATTTGGAAACCACTGGTATAGATGTGTAATTAGGTTTTTACAAAGTTCTCATCCGGCAGATTATGAGCTCTTTGAGAGCAGGGGCTATATTTATTTATTTACGTACTCCATATAATGCCTGGGACAGCAGATTGTTCAAAAACTATTTCTTGAATTATATTCAGGTTCACTTCTCCGGATTAAAAAGCAAAACAAAAAAATCTTCCCATCACTTCTAATCACCTTCCTATGTAAAATTAAATTTATTTTCTTGGTCTTCCTCTCCATTATCTCCAACATTGCTATATATTTTTTTCTTCTCTCCCAAAACAAGGGTCTCAACATTTTTGTAGGTAAGGAGTTCCTCAGTTTTTCAGCTGGAACCCCCAGATTTGGAAGGCCTTAATATCCTCTAAGAAGAAAAGCAAGTTGCTGCTGCTCAACAGTCGCTAAAAGGTCACTGGTTCACCTTCTCAAACCACAGTTTTGGGCCCTCCTGTGAGTTTGCATTTAGCATTAATCACTCATGGGAGAGGCAAGAGATATTTGATTTTAAACTTCCAGTTTCTGGTTATAAAAAATGCTTTTAGTAGCCATCTAAAAGTTATTAACATTCATAACAAAGTCATTTCATTACTTAATTCGTTCTCAGAGTTGAAGTTTCTGACAGTAAAATCATAGATGTCATAAAACACTGATAGTTGTCTATTAATATAACCATCTTTACTAGCAGGAAGTTTACGTTACATTGCTTAAAGAGTTAGAGAACTCCTGTTTTCCTGTCTCCCTTCTTCCTTGCTTTATTCCTTCCTTCCCTCCAAAAACACTGTGTAACCATTATCATTACCACCACCACCATTAGTCTTTGCCTTAAAGGAGTTAAAAATCTAGCAGAGGAGACAGACACAAAAGCAGATTTCCATTGCACTTATTACATAGTATTCTAATTGAAATATACAAAGAATATTATGAAAGCACAGAGGAAGGAAGCACCATAGGACATTATAAAGAATAGAAAGGAGTTTTTCAGAAAAGGAGTGAAGATGGAAAGAAAGACTATTTGAGGCAGATGTTGCTTCATTGAGCATAAAACTAGGGCAAGAACCAACATGGTGTTGGGAAAATCCAAGCAATTCAATGTTAGAAAAGCACCATATGCCAGGTAGAAATCAATAAAAAACAAACAACAACATCAACAAAAAGCACAAAGCCAGAATAGGGAGGCACCAGATCAAGAAGGATCTTGAATAACATAAAAAGCCTGAAATATATCATCTAACTGTTAGTGATTTACTACAAGATTCTAGTATAAGGGGTACTGAAAGGCTAGTAGAATGGTTGGGTAACAATTTTCCTAAGTAGTGCCATGAATAAGAGGTGATAAGGGCAGGAACTAGGGCAGGGATTGTAGAAACGGAGTGGAAAAAACAGAATCAAGAAGTATTTAAGTGATAAAATTAGAAGGATTTTATGATTCGGTGCACACAGAGTCAGAAAAAGGTCAATTAGTAAGGAAAACTCCCACCCTAGGTGTTTAACTTAGTGATGGCAATGACCTATATGGACAACATAGGAAGAGGAGGAGATTTAGAAGGAATTAGACTTCACATCAGTTTTGGATATTTTAAGATTAACATGTCTGACCACCCTTGGTCTATGCAAGTGGAGATAACCATAGGGCAGTTAGAAATTCTAGTTCTTTTTTTATTTGTTTGTTTGTTTGTTTGTCTGTCTATCTATCTATCTATCTATCTATCTATCTATCTATCTATCTATCTATTGTGACATTGGTAAACGAAATCCAATAAGTTTCAGCTGTACATTCTATATATAAAAAGCATATATATATATGTGTATATATACATATACACACATATATATATATATATATATTTACATTTACACTGAGTGTTTACCTCCCATAGTTAGATTTTTTTCTGTCATCACATATTTGACCCCCCCTTATCTCATCTAAGTACCTCCCCTCCCCCCCTCCCCCTACTCTCTAGTAATGACTAGTCTATTGTCCATGTCCATGAGTCTCTGTTTGTTTGTCCTGTTCATTTGTTGTATTTAGGTTTATATCCCACATATAAGTGATAGCATGTGATTTTGAACTTTTTCTGTCTGGCTTATTTCGCTTAGCATGATTATGTCGAGGTCCGTCCACGTTGTCACAAATGACAGTATTTCATCTCTTCTTATGGCTGAATAATATTCCATTGTATATATGTACCACCACTTCTTTATCCAATCATCTATTGTAGGGCACTTCAGTTTTCGATTGCTTCCATGTCCTGGCCACTGTGAATAATGCTGTTATGACATCACTGTGCAAATATCTTTTTGGATATGGGTTTTCAAGGCCTTGAGGTAAATACCCAGTAAAGGGATTGCTGGATCATATGGTTGATCAATTTTTAGTTTTTTGGGGAACCTCCATACTGGTTTCAATAGTGGCTGTACCATTTTGCAGTCCCACCAGCAGTGTATGAGGGTTCCTTTTTCTCCACATCCTCTCTAACTTTTGTTATTACTTGTCCTGTTGATTATATTTATTCTAACAGCTGTGAGATGGTATCTCATTGTGGTTTTGATTTGCATTTCCCTAATAGCTAGTGATGTTGAGCATCTTTTCATATGTTTGTTGGCAATTTGTATGTCGTCTAGAGAGGAATGTCTTTTCAGGTCCTTTAACCATTGTTTGATTGGATCGTTGTTGTTGTTGTTGTTGTTGTTGTTGTTGTTGTTGTTATTGAGTTGTATGAGTTCTTCGTATATTTAGGATATTAGACAACCATTCAGATGGTTGTCTCTTTACCTTGTTAACAGTTTCATTTGCTGTGCTGAAGTTTTTTAGTTTGATGTAGCCTCATTCATTTATTTTTGCTTTTTCTTCTCTTGCCTTTCAGGTCAAATTCATAAAATCTTCTTTAAGTCCAAGATCCTTGAGTTTAATTCCTATAGTTTCTTCTACACATTTTATTGTTTCAGTTCTTATATTCAGGTCCTTAATCCATTTTGAGTTAATTTTGGTGTGTGGTGATAGACAACAGTCTAGTTTCATTCTTTTGCAGGTGGCCTTCCAGTTTTCCCAGCACCATTTATTGAAGAGGCTTTCCTTTCTCCACTGTATGTTTTTGTTTTTTTTTTGTTGTTGTTGAAAATTATTTGCCCATATAAGTATGGGTTTACTTCTAGACTCTCGATTCTGTTCCACTGGTCCATGTGTCTGTTTTTCTGCCAATTCCATGCCGTTTTGATTATTGTCGTTTTGTCATATAATTCGAAGTCAAGCAAAGTGAGTGATACGTCCAGCCTCGTTCTTTTTTCTCAGGATAGCTTTGGCAATTCCGGGTCTTTTGTGCTTCCATACAAATCTGATGATTTTTTTCGTTCCATTTCTTTAAAAAATGGCAATGGGATTTTGATGTGGATTGCATTAAATCCATATAATGCTTTATGTAATATGATCATTTTAACTATGTCAATTCTTCCAATCCAAGAACATGGAATATCTTTCCATTTCATTGTATCTCCTTCAATTTCTTTTCATAGAGTTTTATAGTCTTCATTATGTAGGTCCTTCACATGCTTCATTAGATTTATTCCTAGGTATTTTATTCTTTTTGTTGCAATTGCAAAAGGAATTATGTTTGTCCATTTTTTTTTTCTGACACTTCATTATTAGAGTATAGGAAAGCTATGGATTTTTGAATATTGATTTTGTATCCAGAAACTTTACTGTATTTCCTTGTGATTTCTAGTAGTGTTCTTGTGGAGTCTTTAGGCTTTTCTATATAGAGAAACATGTCATCCGCAAATTGTGACAGTTTGACATCTTCATTTCCTATTTGGATGCCTTTTATATCTTTCTCTTGTCTAATTGCACTCTCTAGGACTTCCAATGTTATACTGAATAAGAGCGGTGATAGTGGACAGCCTTGCCTTGTTCCTGATCTTAGAGGGAAGGTTTTTAGTTTTTCACCATTAAGTATAATGTTGGCTGAGGGTTTGTCATATATGGCCTTTATTATGTTAAGGTACTTTCCTTCTATACCAATTTTGTTAAGTGTTTTGATCATAAATGGATGCTGTATCTTGTCGAAGGCTTTTTCTGCATCTATTGATATGATCATATGGTTCTTATTTTTAAATTTGGTTATGTAGTGTATCACATTAATCGATTTGCATATGTTGAACCATCTCTGGGACCCTGGGATGAAGCCCACCTGATCATGCTGTATAATCTTTTATCATGTTGCTGTATTCTGTTTGCTAGCATCTTATTTAGGATTTTTGCATCTGTTTTCATGAGAGATATTGGTCTGTAGTTTTTTGTGTGTGTGTGTTATCTTTACCAGGTTTTGGTATCAAGGTAATATTGGCCACATAAAATGAGTTTGGAAGTATTGCCTCCCCTTAGATTTTTTTAGAGGAGTTGAGGAGGCTAGATATTAAATTTTCTTTGAATGTTTGGTAGAATTCACTGATGAAGCCATGTGGTCCTGAACTTTCACATTTTGGTAGATTTTTGATGATTGTTTCAGTTTGCATACTGCTGACTCATCTATTTAGATTTTCCAGTTTTTCTAGATTCAGTCTAGGAAGGTTGCATTTTTCTAAGTGCTGGTCCATTTCTTTCTGGTTGTTAAATTTGTGTTATATACTTTTTAATAGTATTTTTGTATGATCCTCTGTATTTCTGTGGTGTCATAATTTCCCCATTTCATCCCTGATTTTGTTTATTTGTGTCCTTTCTCTGTTTAGAAGTTCTAATTCTTGACAGAGTATTGAGCTAAGTATAGATATAAAAATGATGAATGTATTGATGGTTGTCTAAACTATAAGAATGGATGAGCTTACTCAAGGAGAACACATAGAATAAAAGAATTGATGTCTGAGAATAGAATTGTAGCACAACACAAATATTTAACAAATATTTCCTGAATGTCTATATGAAATATAAGACCTTGATCTCAAGCATTTTACAACCCAGTTCAAGATGATATTGAATTTCAAACTATTCCTAAAGTACCAGGGTTCTGAGGAGCTACCATCGAGGCTGCTGCATGAGACAAGGAAGAATCTGAGCAGCTCCCTTACTCATGTTAGAACATGTTTCATTTCTACTATGTATGTATATTTCTGTTTTCATTGTAATTTTGGTTTGGGTGGGGATGGGTGAGTACCCTACTGTTAAAAAAGAGAAATTTGGTAACTACTTCTCTAAAGGACTGATTTAAAGATAATTTAAAAAACAAAAACAAAAAACAGAGCACATGGGATGAATATATATTTGGCTCAAACTCTACTTTCCATGAAAGGAAAGGATGAAAACAATGTTTAAAAAATTGGTAATGATATCTGGCCAGTGTTCAGTTCTATTTCATTCACATCAGCATCATTAAATCATCACACTTTGCTAAACATGAACTGATAGATGGGAAGGTGTAATACGTATTTGTTAGAAGGTGCCTGGCAGATGAGACAAGGCCAAAGTATGTAGATTCTTAAATATTATGCTCCTGAGTTTGGATATGAGTAGATGAACAATTAGAAGCCATTGTTCTTCAGTGGGCTTCTGCCATTCAACCTTTTCACTTATCACATAAGACACATGAGATGAATTGACAGTTACCATTCCAAATTATGAAGTTTTGACAAACAAACTTCTGCTGGTATGTTGGTCATTGTTTTTCTGGAAACCTTGGGAAAGGATGATCTGTATATGGGTGTGATGTTTTCTGCCTCCCCTCCAACCCATTCCAGTAATTAAGAAACAAAACTTATATCAAGGTTATGACTTTTCAGCAGAGGAAATAAATTCCTAGAAATCAAACATATACAAATAGTCAGTGTTATAGTTGTCTGATAGGAATGGTTTAATGAAGTCTGCATAGTTTTAAAAAGTGAAAAATGAAGTAGGTATTACCAAGTCATTTTTATTAAATAATTAAATTAGTGTATTGAAAAATAAAATAATTGTCTTATTTATATTATTATTGTCATAAAAGCTTCTGAGTTTTCCTCCATTTGTGGAAAACCTCTATTCTAGTCAATTTGACTGTGAAATGAAATTTCATAGATTAAACATTGCAGCAAATGTGGAGGGAAAATTTGAATGAGATCATAAGGAGTAGGTTGGGGAAAGATCTACTCCAAGTAGCTGGGAAAGGGAAAAAACTTTTACTTGCTTAGATCTGATAAGCTTAGAACAAACAATTTGTATATGACTATCTCCCTGCTAAGTCAAATATCCAGGTAAGGCAGACTACATTTGTTGGTGGTTTGTCAATTCTTTACATTCAATAATTCACACTATGTTAAGGGAAACTAAGTTACGCATTTTAGAAAAAAATTTAGTGGTGTAGAATGTAGTAGTTTGTAGTTGTCTTTCTTAGCCCAGGAGTCAAGACATTTAATATAGTGGTTGGGCATAAAAATTTACATTGCCTAGACTTCTGCTTCCAGTCATGTGATGTAATAGACATACTGAGAATACTCAGTAACTGAAAAACAGAAAGATCCTGGATAAAATATAGCTTTTATGCATTTCTAGAATCACAGAAAGTAAAATGGGAATTCCAAGAACCACTTCAGTTCCTCAAGTTACAAGAAATAAATCATGACAATAAATAAACCAAATAAATGAATAAACCAAAACAAGTGCTAGGAGTAAGAGCAATAAGAAAGCTATACAGATGAGAATTGCTCTGAGGGAAAATACTTATAATATAGTAGTTCTGCTTTTAGTTCATTAAGACTTGAAATAGCAGCAAGGTTGGGAACACAGGAAAAGGGATTCTGAACCTCAAACTCCCTCATTCAATCAAGACACATGAAGAGACCATGGTGGTCCCAGGTTAGTAGTGTTCCTCCTCCGAGAAAGAAGCAAACAAATATACTCTTTGAAAAGATTTCTAGTTGAGGTCTACAGATTCATAACAGATATGGATAAGCAGATAAGAGTTCATAATAACCAAAGATCTCCAAGCAACTGAGAAAATAAGATGCCATAAGAGAGTCAGCAGAAACAATAATGAGCAGATTTACATTCATGAGGACTTCAGATATTCAGAATATCTATGTATGAATTTTTTTTTTTAATTAAGGATATATCACGAAGATGAATGAGCAACAGGAGACTATTAGGAGTTACCTGGAAATTTGAAAAATAATTGAATGGAACTTAATTCTTAGAAATGAGCAATATATTTATTGAGATAAGAAATGCATTGAATGGTTAAAACAACAGCTCAGACCATAGCTGAAGAGAGAATTATTTAACTAGAAGAAAAGCCTAGAATTATCTACAATGAAGACAAAAATACAAGGAGCTGAAAATATATATAGAGAGAGAGAGGAATATATATATATATATATATATATATATTTATATATATATCAAGAGAGTATATATATATATATAGAGTATATATATATATTTGATAGATAGAGAATACACTCAACTTACATCTATCCAAAAGGAAAAAAATAGAGAGAATTGAGGAGAGGCAATATTTGTAGACATAATCTCTAAGAATTTTCCAGAACTGATGAAAGTCATGAACCCCCAAATTTAGGAAGCACAACATATTCTAAACAGGTGGGTTAATAGAGAGATAGACATAGGAATATGCAGAGATAGGGATGAAGAGAGAGAAAGAGAATCCTAGTGTAGACACATGTAGTGAAACTTCAGGACACCACCAACAGAAAGATTTTAAAAGCAGAAAGATCACTTACAAAGGAATTACATTTATACTGATAGCTGATCACTTATCAATCACAATGGAATGCAAAATTTAATAGTGATGGAAGAAGAAATTCACAAATCTACCATCCTAGAGGCAGCTTTGAAAATACATCTCTCAATTATTGACAATTAAAGCGGATAAAAAATTAGCAAAGCTATGGAATATTTGAATAACCTAATTAACAAGTTTGATATAATGAATGTTTATAGAACACTATATCCAACAATTAGAGACTACACATTCTTCTCAAACACACAAGGAACATACATAAAAATTTGCCATGTATTATGCCCTAAAACAAATTATAGCAGAATTCAAGGAAATCTATATCTACAGAACTTGCTCTCTTACTATACTGAAAGTAAGTTAGAAATCAATAACAAAAAGACAATTTTCTAAACTCTCATACATTTAGATATTAAAAACACACATTTAAAAATAAATCCTAATGTAAATTAAAAATAAACTGAACGATCATGAAATTCCTACAAATTAAAACTGTGAGATGTAGTAGAAGGTCTACATAGAAGAAAATATATAGTATTCAGTGCTTATAATGAAAAAATGAAAGGCTGAAAATTAATCATATAGGCATTTAGCTTAAGAAGTTAGAAAAATAAAAGTAGAATAAATCTAAATCATTGAAGAAAATAAAAGTAAGAGCAAAAATTAATGAAATAGATAGCAAACATGCAGTGTGGCTTCCTTGAAAAATCAAAAGTCGTTTCTTTGAAAAGAATAATAATAATAAAGAACGAAAACTCTCTGACAAAAAAAGTCACAAATAATCAATATGAGTAATTTAAAAAGATTATATTAGTACAGATACACTAGATATTAAAATATAATAAGGATGTTATGAACAACTTTATGCCAACAAGTTTTGATACAAATAAAGTGGATAAATTCCCAGAAGAATAATTATTAGAGGAATGAATTCTGTAAAGTTTTATAAAAACTTCATAAAACAGATTATCCCAATCTTTATACAAATTCTTCCAGAGAATAGAAAAACTGGGAATATCACTCTATATCCAACTCATTCTATGAGGTCAGGATAACCTTTAGGGAAAAAAAAGACATAATGGTGACAAGAGAAAGGAAAATTACTGGATAGTTTCTTTCATAAACATAGATAAACATAAACATAAACATATGTTTCATAAACATAAAATTAACAAATAAATCCTCAGGATATAAAAAAGGAAAATCTATCATGACATGTTGGGTTAACCCTGGGAATGAAACAGTAGTTTTAACATTATGACATATATAAACGTTACTTACCATATTAATAGATTCAAGAAGAAGAAAAAACCATATTCTCTTCTCAGTAGAGAGAGTTTTTACAAAATAGTACATGGATAATTTATCCTGCTATTTTATTGAATTCACTGATTAGTTCTGATAGTTTTTTGGAAGAATATTTAGAGTTCTCTCTATATAGTATCATGTCATCTGCAAATAATGACAGTTTTACTTCTTCCTTTCCAATTTGGATGCCTTTTTTTCTTGTCTGATTGCTGTGGCTGGGACTTCCACAGCTCTAGTCTTGAGCTGAGGAAAAAATAATTGGGCTATGAAAATCTGGGAATGAATATTAAAATGATGATAATTAAATTAATCTATATACAGACAGTCTTTATACTTTCAAACACTCTGAAGGAGAGAGGAGAGAGAGATACGGACAGACAGACAGAGACAGAGACAGAGAGACAGAGAGCAGAATTAAACTATGAACCTAGGGAATTCTTCCTAAATAATAGAGCAGCAGTAAATTCTGCAGAGAAACCATTTCTTTAGAGTTGTCTTAGATACATTTTCCTAGCAAGGACTAATCTTTACTAACCTTCACTTCATAATAAAGTAGGTTTAGTGTTGGTCTTCGGAAAAGAAATATTTTATTGGCAGCCATGTAGTCTGGATAGAATGTCTTATAGAAATCGTAAAGCATGCCTTGACTGGTAGTCATGATGACAAAGATAGAATAGCTTTCAGGCACTGAAAGAAAAACATAGTAAACTCCCTGAAATTAGCCATCTTCACTATCTTCCTCAATGTGAAACAGACTGTTCCTAACTTAATACTTAGTGTGACCTTCATTTAGGAGGAAAACAGAGTGGCCTGGGAATTTTGGAAACTTCTCCATTATCTTATTCATCGGGCTATGCAATGGTTATTAAAATATGCTGCCTTCCCTGGGTATCTCATCTTCTATCCAGCTCTAGCATTTTGTGTGTTTAAAAGAACATTGCCTGAAGGAGAAACACTTGGACAAACAGTATGCTTGGAAACAATCCAACTGAAACTTTGAGGCATGTTCCTGACCCAAATAGGAACATATCTTATTGTCTTTTTGTCCCAGTTTTGCTCGATTCGTAATATCTAAAGAATTGCAGTTTTGAACAAATTGCAGTCTAATTTATACCAACCTAGAGTGTAAATGTAATTCAGCAATTTACAAATTAGACAGGTCTAGCACAAAACAGAGAGTCTAGAGACTATTTAAAATCATCAAGCAGGGAAGAATCTAGCATAGCACTATACATTGAACCAAGTAGGCATTTAGTAAATGTTTGTTAAATTGAACTGAATGAAGTTATAAAACAGTATTCTCTGTTACTGCCTTGCTAGAAAATCATCAATAACCTCTAATTAATAAAAACTTTTCCCATTCTGTACCCAGCAGTAGTCGCCAGCTTTGCTTCATACTACCTACTGGCATGCCTCATTTACCATGGCCAAATAGATACAAAGCCTTCCAAACCCAGGACTCCCCACACTGCAGGAAGAATGTTATCCCTACAGCTTACCCAAACACCCCACATCTTTCCATTTACAGCATGGATTCCATATCCTCTATTTATTCTTTCCTGACACTCTAGCTCCAAAATACTTATTTCCACTTTTCTCTTTTAGTTTTCCCTCTCAATTGGCTTTTATCAAGTATACTTATTAGATTCTTCAAATTTCAGGTTTGCCAATCTTTTTTTCTTCAACCAAATTATCAACACTTAGAAGTAAGGGGCTCCTGTCTCATTTCTCTTTTTTTTTTAACCTCTTTTTTCTAGGTCCTTACTTTAGGGACAGGATCCCATAAGAGTCTGTTAATAGAATTGTACTTCAATGTAATAGATATCTTTGTAATTCTATATGTCTTATTTATTTATTTTTTTAAAATGTGTCTTTGAAGTCAAACGTGTATCCAGAAAAGTGCACAAATCATAAGTGTACAGCTCAATGAATTTTTACAAGGTGAACATAACTATAATTAGCACTCAGAAAAAAAAAAGAGTATTTTACCTGCATTCCAGAAGGAACCATCTTCCCCCCTTCTAATCAGAACCCAGAAGGGTAACACTTGTCCTGACTTTTGACACCATAGATTAGTGTTGCCTGTTTTTGAACTTTAAATAATAGGAATCACTGTTATGTATTTTAGTTTATGCATTTAAAAAGATTATTCTGAGAAATTGTTCTACGCCTTCCCAAGACTGCCAAAAGAGTCCATGGTAAGTTTCCCCACAACCGCCCCCCGCCCCACACAAAAAAGTGCAGAACTCTTGGACAACCTCTTAGGCCTTTCAACTTTAGGATTTCTAAGAGTCTATCCCTCACATAAAATGAAGGAAAATTTGCAGAACTAATTGCAAAAGTAAAGTGTGACTCAGAATCTGATAATGCCTAAAATAGATGGGCAGTACCAAAGGTTTTGCAAAGATTGATTCATCATTAGTCTGTTTTTGCTGTGAGGGCAGGGTGGGGAAACTACTTTTTGACTGAGCAAAATGAGCTTTACTCGACTATTTTATCATATATTGCTCGTGGCTTTGTGTTTCTCTCCTTCAAAATAATTTTAAGGATAGTTACCTGTTTTGTAGATTAAACTCTCACATCATCTAGCACAGGGTCTTGAATGGGAAAAGAGCTCAATAAATACCTGATTATTTATTTCGTGCTTCACTTGGCCATCCTGAAACAAAATGTCAGCCCATTAATGCTTTCAAAAATGCACATCTTGTCTAATTGGTAGTTTTAAAACAAATTCCAATGGAATTTATTTGTTTGGTGTCACTTGTAAGGAGATATGTTTGCACTGAGGGTAAACAATATTTCACAAATCTCCAAGTAAAGGCAGAGAGTGATCTTTCTAGTAGTGTTCTTTTCGCCTAGCATTTTTGTTGTTCTAAATATCTTCTATTCACTTAATGTGATTTTTGAGTGCTTACTATGCCCATAGCATTGCTTTCAAGGGCTGTGGCAAATGAAACAGAAATAGAATATGTTGATCCTAATCATCCAATAATTTAATAACTAGTTTAAGAAATAAGATATAATAATTAAAAAGCTGAAGAAAAATGCAAGGCTGACTATATTTAAGCAACAATATATAGTAAAGACAAAAATGATTGAATGTTAAATGAATAACTTCCTTTTGGGGAAGTTAGAGAGACCTCAAAGAACAGATCATCACCATTGTGGCTAATTCAGAATTTCTATACAGGAGATGCTTAGGAGATGGCAATCTGATTAGAAGGGAGGGCTGAAGGACATATCTTGAAGCTGCATTTACACTAGCAAACTGATTATTCTTATGGGGATTATATGTTTATTTGTGGTGGATCTTGAAGAACAGATGGGGTCTGGCTCAGTGAAGGAGAGACCATCGTTTTGGTTGTCATTACAAATGAAAATAATTTCAAAATAAGCGTCAAGTTCAGGCAATAAGTAATCGAGAGAGAGCTTAGCATTTACCTTGGTGGTCAGGGAAGGCTTCCTGGATTAGGTGGAATTTGAGCTAGGCCTTGAAAGAAACATGGTAATTGGATAGGCAGAAAGAAGAAAGAAACCAGGCAGAGTAACGTTGATTGCCTTCCTCGACTTCCAGGTCAGCATTGAATGGTCTTCCTGTGACTCACCTTCTGAATGGTATCATTTTATGAATCTTAAGTGAATGATATCTTGAATTGTTTTTGGATCGTAAGCCTTATTTCCCCCGAGAGCTTGTCAAATGATAATTTTGTAATGGGACATAGCACTGAATCATACCTTTCTGCCCTGAAAGAGTTAACAAAGCTTCTATAAGTATCTCACTGCCAGGAGTTCAGGCACTGGGCCATAGACTTTAGATAAGAGAAATGCCTTTGTGCTAGAGTGCACTTAATGAGAGTGAGCACCACTGTCTTAACACATTTGATGAATTCACTCAGTTTGGGAAAACCCAAGCCAGAGCACAGAAGTTAAGATGAGTAAAGAAAAGCCTCCGTTCACCTTCTTCATTCCAAGGTTGTGAATTCATTCTTTGGAGGCCTTGAAAAGGGAGGGTGGAAAGAGTAGTAGGAGGAATGGAGGTGGGAGATACAGAGTTTCTGACCTGAATTCCACAACAGAGGAATGTGTGAACAGCAAGAGGCACAGGTATAGGTTAGTGCTCTCACATACCTGGAGAAAGCAGGTTTTCTCCAACTCTCATTACTCTACAGACAGTAGATAGTTTGCTCTAAAGAATTAATTTTTTTTCTGTTTTTTTCCCCAGAGTTTGGGGAATGAGAGAGAGGTACCATGAAAAAGGAGGGGAGAGAAATAACATTTTAAAATACTTATAAGGATGTCCAGAAAGACAACATGAATGATTTAATGCTAGTTAAAACTTTCCTGGATCTGCATGTTAAAATGAGAAATATAAAGAACATGAATTGTGTTTGTTCTGGTTCATCAAAAAACTACAAGATGGTTAACTGGGAGAGAAAATGAGGTCAGCCTCTTTTATTATGGAATCTTTTGGAAAAACTGGTTTAATGTATTTTGGACTGCTTTGGTGAGGGACTTTTGCAGCAGAACTTAAATTCAGAAAAAAATGCCAAACATCTGCTGGCACAAGCATAGTACAATTGTTCCAATTGCCATGAAAACTGTTAGAGCAAATATAACATATAATTCAGGGCACATAAAAAGGTGAAGGAAGTGTGGAAAGTGCTTAATCAGACTGACAGGGTAAAGCAAAGTTAAATCATTTCTATTTTGTCAGATGGAATGTGCTCTAGATATTGGGTTAAGTAAAAATATAAGGTACCTACAGTTATAGTATCCACTTATGATATTTTCCTCTCTAGTAATTTTCTTTGAGATTGAGGAATACTCTCAAGGGGCTTTTGCTCCTTACCTACAGAATGATCATTTTAGCTGAGGGGGCACATTTCATAGTGCACACAATATCTGCTATCATAGAGAATGGTCTCCCTCAACCCTCAAACTAATAAGTTTTTCCCACTTTAAACCGTGAGTCAGAACCTGATGTTCATGGTAGCAAGTGGAAGGTCATGCAGTAACACACGTTTAGCCTTTGCCAGGAAAGGGTACTCTTGTTGTTATTTTTTTTCTATAGTGCACTAAAAGCTGAAGGCAAGCAATGGTATATTGGCTGAGGTTGGGGTGGTATGGCGATGATACTAATAAAGAAACAAGCTTTGCTCAATCTACATGAATATATCTTCCTAAAGAAAGTAGTAGATAGCAACATAGAACCTCAGAACCTATATTTATATATGGATAATTTTTAATATCATTTTTTACTGAGTAATAATAGACATTCAATAAAGTATACAAACATTAACAGTTCAGTTCAATATATAAAACAACCACTTAGATGAAAATATAGAACATTTCCAGAATTGTACCAGTCTCATTTCTAACTTCTATCACCATTGATTAGTTTTGACTATTCTTGAATTTCATAAAAATGGAATCATACAATGTATACATTTTTACTTCTAGCTTTTTTTTTTATCTCATCGGGTCTGTGAGATCCATTCATGTTGTTGCAAGTAGCATTTATTATTAATTTTTATGCAAGTCAATCAGTGAACAATTCAGTGATTCTGTAAGTAGATAATAAATGCCTTTTATATGCCATGCATTGTACTAGATGTTAGGAATCCACTGCCCAGTTATGTGTGGCCCCCACCTTCGAGGAACTCATAGCTTTAGAGGGTAAGATGAATATTTTAAAAAATAATAATATAGCCATACCCACTATCTAATGATCAGTGTTTGCAAGGGTTACCTTTTTCATCCTTTTACTTTCAATTTATCTATGTCTTTGTAGTTCTTTGGTAAAAGTTTTATTGAAATATAATTCATATAACACTCAACTCACTTATTTAAATAGTATAATTCAATGATATTTAGTATAATCACAGATACATACAACCATCACCACAGTCAATTTTAGAACATTTTCACCCCCCTATAATCTCATCTGTCCCAATCCTAAGCAACCACTAATCTATATTCTATCTCTAGAAATTTGCCTATTC
>NW_024348527.1:974458-988023 GCF_902729225.1 Pteropus medius
GCTTCTTTCACTTAGCATAACATTTTCAAGGTTCATTAATTTGTAGCATGTATCAGTACTTTGTTCTTTTTATGATTGAATAATATTCCATTCTATACATATACCACCTTTTGTTTATCTATTCCTCAATTTAAGGACATTTGGATATTTTCCCTTTCGACTATTACGAATAATATTGCTGTGAACATTCACGTATACTTTTTTGTGTAGACATGTTTTTCTTTGCCTTTAGTATGTACCTAGAGTGGAATTGATGTATCAAATGGTAACTCTAAGTAAACTTTTTAAAGAACTGCCAACAGTTTTCCAAAGTGGCTGCACCATTTTACATTCCTACCAGTTGTGTATAAAGGTTCCAATTTCTCACATCTTTGTCAGCACTTGTTATTATTCAACTTTTTGATCATAGTCATCCTAATGGGTGTGAGGTAGTATTTTATTGTGGCTTTTGTTTGCATTTCTCTAATAGTTAATGATGTTGAACATATTTTCTTGTTCTTATTGGCCATTTATATATTTGTATTGGAGAAATATCTATTTGGATCATTTGTTCATTTCTAATTGGGTATGCTTTTTCTCTAAAAAATTTGTATTAAGATATAGCTAACATACAGTATTATATTTGTTTTAGGTGTACATCATAGTTATTCAACATTTATATACCTAAAAAAATGATCATCATGATAAGTCTAGTAACCATCTGACACCGTACAATGTTATTGACTATATGCCCTATTCTGTACATTACATCCCCATGACTTATTTATTTTATAACTGGAAATTTGAACCTCTTAATCTTCTTCACCTTTCTATTATTGAGTTATAAGTGTCTACATATTCTAGATAAATGATCCTTATCAGGTATATTATTTTCTCTCATTCTCTGAGTTGTATTTTCAATTTCTTAATGATGTCCTTTGAGGTACGAAAGTTTTTAATTTTGATAAAGTCAACTTTATCTATTTTTGTCTTTGTTGCTCATTCTTTTGGAGTCATATATAAGAATTCATTGCCAAATATGAAGATTTATCCCTATGTTTTTAAAAGAGTTTTGTAGTTTTAGCTATTACATATAGAACTTTGATCCATTGTGAGTTAATTTTTGTATATGGTGTGAGGTAAGGGTCCAACTTCATTCTTTTGCATGTGGATAACTAGTTGTCTCAGTATCATTTGTTGAAAAGACTTCCTTCTCCCTTGAATGATCTTGTCATCTTTGTCAAAAATTAATTGATCAAGATGTATAGGTTTATTTCTGTAGTCTCAATTCTATTCCATTGATCTGTGTGTCTATTCTTAAACCAATACTACACTGTATTTATTAATGTTGATTTGTAGTAAGTTTTGAAATAAGGAAGTGTGAATACTCCAACTTTAACTTTATTTTTCAAAATTATTTTGGCTGTTCTGGATACATGCAATTCCATATGGATTTTAGAATCACTTGTAACTTCTACAAAGACACCAACTGGGATTATAATGGGAATTGCATTGAATCTGTAGGTCAATTTGGAGAGTATTGCTACTTAAAATATTCTCATTTGATCAATGAACATAGATATTTTCCCATTTATTTGAATTTTCTTTAACTTCTTTCAAAAATGTTGTTACAAATTTCAGAGTATAAATTTTGTGCTTCTTTTATTAAATTAATTCCTATGCATTTTATTTTTTGATGCTATTATAAAAAATTGCTTTTGTAATTTCATTTTCAGTTGTTCCTTGCCAGTATATAGAAATACAATTGATTTTTGTATATTGATCTTGTGTCCTGCAACTTTGCTGAACTCTTTCAGTAATTCTAATAATTTCTCTTTTAATAGTTCTAATGGAATATTTAGGATTTTCTATATACAAGATTATATCATCATCAAGTAGAAATAGTTTTTAGTTTTGCTTCTTCTTTTACAATTTGGGTGACTTTTATTTCTTTTTCTTGCCTAATTGCTCTGGCTGGAATTCTCAGTACAGTGTCAAATAAAAGTGGTGAGAACAGACATCTTTGTGTTATTCTGGATCATAGGCTTAAAGCTTTCAGTCTTTCACTGTTATGATGTTAGCTGTGGATATTTTTAGATGTCCTTTGTCGGGTTTAGGAAATTCCCTTTTATTAGTAGTTTGTGGAATGTTTTTTATCATAAGAGGGTGTTGGACTTTATCAAATGCTTTTGATATGTCCATTGAGATGATCATGTGATATAATGTATATTAATTTATTTTGTTTAGTTTGCGCTTCTTTTCCTAATTCTTTAAAATGTAACATTAGATTATTGTTTTGAGATATTTTTCTTTATTTATATAGCCATTTACAGCTATAAATTTCTCTTTAAGCACTGCTTGAGCTGCGTCTCATAAATTCTGGTATGCTTTGTTTTCATTTTCATTTATCTCACAGTATTTTCTGATTTCCCTTTGATTTCTTCTTTGTCACATTTGTTATTTAGGGGTATGGAGTTTAATTTCCGCATGCTTCTGATTTCCCCAAATATCCAGCTGTTGATTTCTAATTTTCCTCCATTGTGGTTGGAATACATACTTTGATTAATTTTATCCTTTTAAATTCATTGAAGTTTGATTTATGGTCTAACATATGGTCTGTCCTGGAAAATGTTCCTCGAGCACTTGAGAAGAATATATATTCTACTGTCACTCAGTGGAGTATTATATATATATATAATCCAAATAAAGCGGATATATATATATAATACTCCACTAAATATATATATATATATATATCCGCTTTATTTGGATTATAGTGTTGTTCAACTTCTTTATTTCTGTGTTGATCATCTGCCTACTTATAACCATTATTAAAGTCAGGAATTGAAGTCTCCAACTATAAATCTTGAATTATCTATTTTTTCCTTAGTTTCTGTTAGGTTTTGCTTCATGTACTTTGGTGCTGTGTTGTTAGGTGAGTATAAGTTCATAATTGTTATATCTTCCTGATGGATTGACCTTTTTTATCATTATAAAATATCTGTCTCTGGTAACATTTTTTGTTTTAAAATCAGTTTTGTCTGATTTTATTTTTACTTAAAGTGTGAATATGCTAAAAATATGACTATAGTTGAGTCATTAGATGAGTCTTACTTTTAATCTATTTTGACAATCTTGGCCTTTAAATTGCAGTGTTTAGTTCATTTACTTTAAATGTAATCATTGTTATGGTTGGGTTCAAATCTACTTACTTGTTATTTGTTTTCTATTTGCCCTCCTCTTTGTTTCTTTGTTCTTTTTTTCCTACCTTCTTTTAAATTAATGAAGGCTGTTTTTAAATTTTGTTTTGTTTTGCATTCCATGTTATCTCCTCACAATATAGGCTTTTTAGCTATGTCTTTTAGCCATTGTTATTATTTTGTTTTTTAGCAGGAGGTTTATTGTAGTGATGGCCCTAGGGATGACAATTAATCACAGTATATGTGCTTATGGGTATGGAGTGTAGAATAATCCGGCATATATGGAAACTGAAGTGTACTTTGTACCCAGTTCTCAGAGAATAATGTAAGAGTTAACCATTAATGAGACTAAAGTGATGATAATATTTTTACTTAATCAAGTATTTCTTACATGCCATTCACTGTAGTAACTGCTTTATACACATTAAGTTAAATTATTTAATTCTCGCAACCACCTAATGGAGTATGTATGAGAAAACTGAGACTCGGCAACTTTTCAAAGGCCACATAGTAATTAAAAGGCAGATCTAAGATTTAACCCTGGCAGACATAGTGGAGATGAAAGGGAAATTATATATTATTGTTGGGGGTGCATTTGAATATTTCTGATCAGAGGTGAGATATGAGTGGACTTGTATTTTAGCAAAATCATTGTGACTGCTGTATTGTAAATGGATTGGAGGATACCAAAACTAGGGCTAAGAAACCAGTGAAGACACTACTATTATAGCCTAGATGAGAAATGATCAAGGCCTAAAATTAGACAGTAATAGTGGAGGTGGAAGAGCAAATTACAATTCAAGAGAAAAAGAGAAATGTATGCATTAGAATCAATATGACCTGATATTGCATTAATCATAAGGAGAGAAGAAAAGGAGGAAAATTGAATGGAAAGTCTCTACTTTGTGCTTATTGCTGTGCTAACCTGAGGAAGAAAGAGTAGATGATTATATCAATTATTATTAATTACAATATCATCAATCGCATATGATGACGTATATATGTTAGACTGTATACAAATAGTTGTCATTGATAACGTAGTTATTGTTGTTGTTATTATTGTCATTGCCAATGATACTCTTGTTACCAATAACTTTTTAAATGGATATGAGATTGCTTAAATGGGAAACATGGCAGAGTAAGAGACATCCTCAGATCTCTCCCCTTGAAACAACAATAAGCTTAACATCTAAAACTCAACATAAACCAACCAAATTACACACCAGCACGTCTGAGCATCGGATCTTCGCATAAGAGCTACCACAACTCAGAACCCCGGGTGTCGGGTGGTGGACTGGGAGAAATAAAGAAGTTGTCTCTTGTACCTCCTGAGCTCCCTGCAGGAAGAGGGGAGGGGTGAAGGTGTGGCAGCTTCCTTGAACAGCCCTACCTGGAAGTGCTGTGAGTTCCATGCAGCTGGCAGCAGGGCCCAGTCATCAGGGCAGAAAGCAGAGAAGTGGGATGGGACAGCAGAGAAACAAGTATTCATTTTTACCAGCCCCAGATGCAAAACCGAGGCTGAGCTGCAGTCCCCAACCCCAACCCAGAGGGCCCCTCCCCGCATATGCTCTGAGACCAATAACCACAGAGCCCCAGGGGAATCTGAACAAAGGCAGCCAAGACTGTCGTTGATACTGACAGGGACTAAAACTGAGGGTACTGAGCATGATTAAATATCTATAAGAAAATGAAAAAGGCTGTGTAAAGGCTTTATATAAAGCAGGGATCCAAGAGGCTTAGATGCAACCTACTGGAAACCAAAAGAAAAGCGCCCTCTTTGCAGCAGTCTAATGATAGTCCTTTATATAATAAATCTTCTTTCTGGAAAACCAGAAAAATACACTTCCATTAATCCCCAGGCAGAGAAATAGTCCATTAAACACCATGAACAACCAAGGTGATAAGTCATCACAGAAAGAAAAAGAAAAATCTCCAGAAAATAAGCTTATAGATGTAGAAATATGCAACTTAAATGCCAGAGAATTCAGGATGGTACTTCTGAAAAAACTCAGTGAGTTACAAAACGAGTCATATCAACAAATTCAGGAATTGAAAAAAAACAACTAGATGAACAGAGCAAGGAGATTGAAACCCTCAAAAACAACAGAAAAAATCTTCTGGAGGTAAAAAATAACACACTGCAAGAGTTAAAAAATGAAATAGCAAGCTTGGGAAATAGAGTCGACCAAATGGAGGAAAGGATTGGTGATATTGAAGACAGAAATCTAAAAATAAATCAGAAAGGAGGAGAGAGAAAATGAAGAATAAAAAGTAATGAAAGAGAAATACAAGAACTAGCTGATATCATCAGGAGAGGAAGCATAAGAATAATGGGCATTATCGAAGGTGAGGGAAAGGAGCAGGGACTAGAAAGCATTTTCAGACTAATAGTGGATGAGAATTTCCCAAATCTAAGGAATGAGCTGGAGCTTGGAATTCAAGGAGGCAACAGAACACCCAATTATCTCAACCCGCCCCCCCAAAAAAAAATTCACCAAGACACATTTTATTAAAGTTATTAAAATTCAATGTCAAAGATAGAATTCTCAGGGAAGCCAGGGAAAAGAAGACGGTAACTTATAAAGGATAACTCATTAGATTATCATCGAAATTCTCAGTGCAGGTCTTACAAGCGAGAAAGAAATGGAATCAAATATTTAAACTATTAAGCAAAAGGAACTACCAGCCTAGAATAACGTATCTAGCTAAGCTCTCCTTTAAATATGAAGGAGAAATTAAGACCTTTCCAGATATACAAGAATTCTGCACTACGAGGCCTACATTACAGGAAATAATGAAAGGGGTCAGTTGACCTAAAACAAAATGACAAAAAAAATACATAATTAGGAGTAAAGTGACTATCAGGCAAATAGAAGCAGAGGAGTGCAATCTTTACTAAGAACAGGGTATTATAAGCTAAAATAATAAGACGAGAATTGCTATAGCAAGATAGTAATGAACATTCAGCATACATTGGGACAAATTGAGACAACAATGACTAAAAGGGGAGGATTCAAAGATCCAAATTCACAAAGGGGAATGGAGATATATAGTCATACATCTGACTGCTATATTGTAAATGGATTGGAGGATACCAAAACTAGGGCTATCCTTTTTGTATTCGTAATGGCAACTACACACCAAAGATTCAGAACTGAAGTATATAACATAAAACAAGAAGAACCAGAGGGAAAACCCACAAAAGCCAACCAAAATAAAGAAACCAGAAAGACAAGGACAAGGAAGCAATGGAAATACCGAGATACCAGAAAGCAAGAGATGCAATGGCTATAAGAAGACTTCATATTTCAATAATCACCCTAAATATAAATGGGCTGAACTCACCAATAAGAAGCCATAGAGTTGCAGAACGGTTCAAAAAACAAATCCCAACCATATGCTGCCCCCAAGAGATACATCTCAGCTCCAAAAACAAATGTAGACTCATAGTGAAAGAGTGGAAAATGATATTTCAAGCAAATGGCATTCTGAGAAAAGGAGGAGAAGCAGTATCCATAACGGATGAATAAAATAAAAAAGCTAAAGAAAGATACTGAGGGCCACTTCATAATGATAAAAAGAATCATGCACCAAGAAGACATAACACTTATTAATATCTGTGTTCCCACTCAGGGAGCCCTGAAATATATGAAACAATTCAAACAGAACTAAAGAGAGAAACAGACCAAAACACTAACATAGTAGGGGACCTAAATACCCCACTGTTGGATATGGATGAATCATCCAAACAAAAAAATCAATAAGTAAATAACATCCTTAAATGACACATTAGACCAACTGGACATAATTGACATTTACAAAGTCTTCTATCCCAAAACAGCTGCTTCAACATTCTTCTCTAGTGCACATGGAACATTCTAAAGTATTGACCACATACTGGGACACAGAGATAGACTCAAGAAACATAAGAGGGTTGAAATCATACCAACCATATTCTCTGATCATAATGCTTTGAAACTAGAGATCAATAGCAGAAAGAAATCTGGCAGAACCACAAATACATGGAGATTAAACAACATGCTACTGAAGAATAACTGGGTCAGAGAAGAAATAAAAAGATAGATCAAGAGATACATAGAAATGAATGTTAATGATAGTACAACATATCAAATCTTTTGGAACATGGCAAAGCGGTCATAAGAGGAAAGTTCATATCATTACAAGCCTATCTCCAAAAATAAGAATAATTGATGAACAACTAACTAAAAAAAAAACTAGAAAAGGAAGAACAAATGAGCTCTAAAGGCAGCAGAATGAAGGAAATAATCAAAATTAGAGCAGAAATAAATGAAATTGGAAACAAACAAAAAAAATAGAAAAAAATAAAAACAATAAAGAACCGGTTCTCTGAGAAAGAAAATAAAATTGACAAACCTCTGGCTAAACTCACTAAAGAAAACAGACAAAGGAAAGAAATAAACAAAATCAAAGATGAAAGAAGGAAAATTACGACTGACATCACAGAAATACAAAGGAACATGCAAGAATACTATGAAAAAATATATAATACCAAATTTAATAACCTAGAAGAAATGGACTATTACTTAGAAAAATACAATCTTCCTACACTGAATCAACGAGATCTGGAAAACCTAAATAGACCGATCAGCAGTATGCAGATTGAAACAATCATCAAAAACCTACCAAGAAGTAATAGTCCAGGACCAGATTGCTTCACCAGTGAATTCTACCAAACATTCACAGGAGATTTATTACCTACTCTCCTCAAACTCTTCCAAAATATCAAAGAGGAAGCAATACTTCTCAATTCATTTTTTGTGGCCAATATTACTCTGATACCAAAACCTGGTAAAGATAGCACAAAAAAGAAAACCACAGACCAATATCTCTCATGAACACAGATGAAAAAATTCTAAATAAGATACTAGTGAACCGAATACAGCAACATATTAAAAATATTATACACCATGATTAAGTGGGCTTTATCCCAGGGACACAGGGATATATCCTTAAAGAAATTAAAAAATAAGAATCATATGATCATATCAATAAATGCAGAAAAAGCCTCTGATAAGATATAGCATCCATTTATGATCAAAATACTTAACAAATCTGTTATAGAAGGAAAGAAACTTAACATAATAAAGGCCATCTATAACAAATCCTCAGAAAACATACTTAATGGTGAAAAACTGAAAACATTCCCTCTAAGATCAGGAACAAGGCAAGGCTGTCCACACTCAACACTGTTATTCAATATAACATTGGAGGTCCTAACAAGTGCAATCAGGCAAGAGAAAGCTATAAAAGGCATTCAAATAGGAAACAAAGTCAAACTGTCACTATCTGCAGATGACATGATTCTCTATATAGAAAACCCTAAAGACACCACAAGAACACTACTAGAAACAACAAGCAAATACAGTAAAGTCTCGGGATACAAATTCAATGTTCAAAAATCCATACCTTTCCTATACTCTAATAATGAATCATCAGAAAAAAAAAGGTAGAAAAAATAATTCATTTTGCAATTGCAACAAAAAGAATGAAATACCTAGGAATAGATTTAACAAAGCATGTGAAGGACCTATATAATAAAAACTACAAGACCCCATTAAAAGAAATCGAAGAAGATGCAAAGAAATGGAAAGATATTCCGTGTTCTTGGATTGGAAGAATCGACATAGTTAAAATGACCATATTACCTAAAGCATTATATAGATTTAATGCAATCCCTGTCAAAATCCCATTGGCATTTTTTAAAGAAAATAGAACAAAAAATCATCAGATTTGTATGGAAGCATAGAAGACCTCGAATTGCCAAAGCCATCCTGAGAAAAAAGAACAAGGCTTGGAGGCTTAACTCTGCCCGGCTTCAAATTATACTACAAAGCAACAGTAATCAAAAAGGCATGGTATTGGCAGAAAAACAGACACACAGACCGGTGGAACAGAATCTAGAGTCCAGAAGTCAACCCATATTTATATGGGCAAATAATTTTGACAAAAGCCAAAAACATACAGTGGAGAAAGGAAAACCTCTTCAGTAAATGGTGCTGTGAAAAGTGAAAGGCCACCTGCAAAAGAATGAAACTGGACTGTTCTCTATCACCACACACCAAAATTAACTCAGAATGGATTAAGGCCCTGAATATAAGACCTGAAGCAATAAAATACATAGAAGGAAACATAGGAACTAAGCTCAAGGACCTTGGACTTAAAGAGGATTTTATGAATTTGACCTCAAAGTTAAGGGAAGTAAAAGCAAAAACAAATGAATGGGACCACATCAAACTAAAAAGCTTCTGCTCAGCAATAAAACCATCAATAAGGTAAGGAGACACCCATCTGAATGGAAAGATATATTTGCAAGCAACGCCTCCAATAAGGGCCTAATATCCAAAATATACAAAGAACTCATACAGCTGAATAACAACAAAAATCAAACAATCCAATCAAAACATGGGCAGAGGATCTGAACAGACACTTCTCCCTAAAGGACATACAAATAGCCAACAAATATATGAAAAGATGCTCAACATTGCTAGCTAGTAGGGAAATGAAATGTAAACCACAATGAGATACCATCTCACATCTGTTAGAATAGCTATAATCACCAGGACAAATAGTAACATATGTTGGAGAGAATGTGGAGAAAAAGGAACCCTCATACACTGCTGTTGAGTCTGCAAATTGGTACAGCCACTATGGAAAATAGTATGGAGGTTCCTCAAAAAACTAAGAATTGATCTATTCCATATGATCCAGCAATTCCTCTACTGGATATTTATTCCAAAGACTTGAAAACCCATATTCAAAAAGATATTTGCACACTGATGTTCATAGCAGCATTATTCACAGTGGCCAGGACATGGAAGCAACCCAAATGTCCTATGATAGATACTTGGCTAAAGAAGGTGTGGTACATATATACAATGGAATATTACTCAGCCATAAGAAGAGATGAAATACTGCCATTTGCAACAATATGGATAGACCTTGAGATAATTATGCTGAGCGAAATAAGCCAGACTAAAAAAATTGAAAATCACATGTTATCACTTATATGTGGGATATAAACCTAAAAGCAACAAATGAACAGGACACACAAACAGATACTCATAGACTTGGACAATGGACTAGTGCTTACCACAGGGTATTGAGTTGAGGAGAAGCGGGGAGGCAGATGGGGTAAAGAGGGTCAAATATAGTAGGGAGGAGAGGGTGAAGTGGGTAAAGGGGATCAAATATATGGTAGCTGCAGGAGACTGGACTTTAGATGGTAAACACACACTAGAATATATAGATGTCAAAATATAATGTACACCCGAAAATTATATAATTGTATTAACCAATGTTACCCAATAAACTTAATAAAAAAATAAAAAAATAAAAAAATAAATAGATATGATAATGTTAACATTTACTAAGTGCTACCTATTTGCTGGAAATTTTTGTAATTGTTTTCTTTACATTCATCACCTCATTAAATCCCCATAACAGCCATTGAATTAGGTACTATTATTCTCATTTTGCAATTATTGAAGCTGGAATACAAGGAAGCTAAATAACTCCCCAAAGTCATACAAACTAGTAAATACTGCAGCCATGTCTAGTCTAAATGTGTAGCTATTTTTATTTGGTCTATACAATGTTTTTTAAAATAATTTGTTTTCAACATGTAAACAGAAAGACAATTTGCATTTTTAAAAGTTAAAGCTTTTCAACTTCTTTTTAAAAATATGCTAAAATCTAGCTATACTTGGACTTAATGAGCTTCTTCCTATGTTAGACAGGGCATAGGCTATCATAGACCTCAACGCCTACCCAGCCTGCCTAAATCAATTATGATACTTGGCTGTCCTTGTGGGGATATGAGTCACAGTTCTCAAAGTGTAAGATCTACAGTTCTCAGAGAATTCTAGAGGAAGACAAACGTAGATAAAAAATAATAAGTAATATAACTTATAATTTAATAAACTTATTATTCAAGGCACAGCATTATAAAGGGATAGTTATGAACAGGGCCTTTTTATAGCAGATCACTTACATTGAAGAGTGGATGAAAATAGAATCATAGGTAAGGTCAATCTACTTTATGGAAAATAATAGTCTGATAACAGTACTCACTATGTCGCAGGCATTGTAATAAACATTTTACATGCATATATCTCTTTGAATCCTTTCAACCACCCTATGAAGTAGATGATTATCGTCCTCTTTTTATAGATGTGGAAACTGATGCCCCTGGCTATTTGGTGATTTGTTTAAGGATACACAGCTACTTTGTGACTCAAGAATCCTGAGCTGATTTCAGGTTTAGAGCTGAAAATCCGGACAAGTTTCTCATTCTCTAAGGACAGTTTGTCAACTGAGGAGGTAGCAGTGTGGCAGAGAATTTGCAAGTAGAATTTGCCCTAGGTGCTCCAAGTTGCCTCTAAATTTCTTTCAGGGAGCCATTGAATAAAAGACGAGACAGACCGATAGTGGTAAAAGAGATCCCAAAGTTAATACTACAGATTCTGTATCGAAATTGATGTTATTGCCTTATGGAAAAGTTTGTAGGGCCTATGCATATCCAATCCTCTGTACATTATAAAGCTCAATAAATAACTCATGAGCCAGTGGAGACCTCACTATTCACTCTGTCCAGTGCATGATCTATGTTTCCAGCCCTGAAGAAATCTAGTTTCTAAAAAACGATTCAGTTAAACATTTTTTCTTCAATGGCAATTCAGCTATTTATGAACTAGTTTACTGAGATAATCCTTTAAGCTATAGAGAACAATTTATAGAGGGAAGAATATCAACACCGTTGTTAATTCAGAGAAGTAAAAAAAAAAAAGCCTTCTTAAATTTAATATTTAAGTTAATTAAATATATTAAGAACTCCATTAGCTTGTCTTCTTAAAATACTAGATTGACAGAATCACCTGGTTAACTGAGTGTAAAGCAGAAACTCTCCTGCTGAAAAATCTCAATAATGAATAAACCCAGGAGATTCCATGCTGAATTCCTAGTATGTTTGGTTAGTTAGTGGATTCTTGGGAATATTACCAAATATTTGTGGCAGAGAGAACTGTAAGACAGACCACGAGATTCAGCCTTAAGAGGGCAATAATGAAGTGAGAGGACACAAAGGGAGTCAGAGGGCACAACTCATTGGGGGATGTTCTTTTCTCTGTACTCTCCAGCCTTGAGAGCTTTTTAAAATACTAATATATGTTAAATGTGCTGTAGAGACAAATCTGATATTTTTTCAGCTGTATGAGTGATAATACTAGTAGTGTTTCTATCAGCTGTGAGGTATACTGCAAGTAACACATTAATAATAACAAACTAAAACTTGTGAATTTTTAACATAAATAAAGCAGACTCAAGGTTATCCCTTCCATCAGTCAGGATCTCAACAGAAAGCAGGTGGCACACTCAGAAGACTAATTAAAGAGAATTTTTTAATGAAGTGACTATTCACAAAAGCATGGTCATTCTCCTTGGGCACAAAACAGAGTAGAAAATGGTGGAGAGTCGATTTGGGGGAGCATGCAAAATGTCTAGCACATCCCTTAACAGTAAGTTAATGGCTAGTCTCAATAAAACACAAACTCAAATTTTCTGGTGCTTAACATAATAAATGTCCAATGTGGGTCCATGGAGGAAAGAGGTACCTCTGTTCTGTGCAGTTATTCAGGGACTCAAGCTCCTTTCATCGAGTTTGTGCCATGGCCTAAAGCAGAAGTCGGCAAATTTTTCTGTAAAGGGCCAGGTAGTAAATACTTCAGGCTTTGTGGGCCATATAGTCTCTGTCACAACTACAGATCTCTGCCCTTGTAGCAAGAAAGCAGCCACATATAATACTCAAACGAATGAGCATGGCTGTGTTCCAAGAAAATTTTATTTACAAAAAAAGGTGGCAGCTGGATTTGACCTATGGACTATAGTTTGCCAACCCTGGCCTAAGGTAACATAGTCTTTCTTAGAATCCTCTGCATCTGAGGGCAAATAAAAGGAGAGTAAGTATGTGGAGAATTGTGTGAGTTGTTTTTATGGATCACACCAGGAAGTGGCATATGAGAATTCTACCCACATCCCATGGGCTATATAACTCAGTCACGTGGCTGCACATACTTTCAAGTGAGTCTGGAGAATGTCATCTATGCTCAGAAAAAAGGGGAAATGAGCTTGGTAAACATCTAACATCTCTATCAGTTATTACTTCCAATTTTGCTCTAAACCAGTATTTCCCAAAGGTTGTTCCACATATGAAATACATGTACTGGAGACTTTCTTAGAAAAATAATGGGTCTGAGGCCATATTAGATTGGGTAATATGTTTAGTAGATTCTCCCTCTTCATTGAGATTTACAATGCATATTAGTATACCAAAGGCTCTGAAATGTTTTC
>NW_024348527.1:988083-1007448 GCF_902729225.1 Pteropus medius
GCGTGTGTTTAACTTTGGTAAATGCTACTTTGTAATTAACTCACTGAAGCTCATTTGCATTCTGAGAGAGAGATGAAAGGAGTAAGTTTACGGATAATGTTGGGGGTATGATTTGCAATCCCAGATATGCTCCTTGTACATGAAAACTTTGTAAAAATTCATTGTAAAGCCAGTACATGTATGTAGTTCAAAACTAAAATTACCATTTCTTCTAATTCTTGCCTACCACCTATAACAATTACCTACTTACTTTAGTTTCTGCGTATTTTGTTTATATGCCTATTGATATGCTTTGCTTCACACCTCTGGCATGCTGTCCCTCATGTCATCTTCACCTTCAGCTCTCTCACTGGAATATAAATTGTATGATTCCAAAGATTTCTGTCTTTTTCATTCATCATTGTGGTATCTCCAGTGCCTACAATACTGCTTGACACATAGTAGCTGCTCAATAAATGTTGCATAAATGAAATCTTGTACTGCCTGGTAGATTATATTTCCTCTTAGACCCACAGCTAGATAACACAATGGGTGTGTTCTCTCTCTACACCCCCCACCCCCTATCCCATAGTCAGTTCTACTTTCCAGTCATCCTCCTGTTAGGACAAGCCATTTAGGGTATCAAAGACAACTTCCCTATTGTTTAGTGCAGTGATTCACCAGCCTGGATGATTATAAAAATTACTTGGGGAGTTTTAAGAAAAATATATATTTCCAGTTTTCTAGAATCAGAATTTCTAAGGATTGGATTAGGAAATCCAGAAATTTGAAAAACTTAATTTTTATACCTTTAAATACACAAATATTTAAAAGTTATTAGGTGGCAACAGGGAACAAAATAGACCAACTCCTTTATTTTATCAAATTTATATTCTGATTTGGGAATCAAAGTAAAATAGTTAACAAATAAATATATAATAGCTCAGGTAGCATTAAGTCCTATGAAGAAAAATAAAACAGAGTAATGGGGTACAGAATGGCAGGAATGCATATAATATTTTAAGTAGGGTCGTCAATGAAGGGTGCTGGTTTCTGATTTCCACCACTTCTCTACTCTAGCCAATTCACTCTCTACACTTCTTTGTTTGTTCTGTGCCTGTGGTAGCAATCTCCAAGATGATACCCAGTGATTATTAGCTTCTGCTGTTTATATCCATATGTGGTCACCTCTTACACTGACTCAGAATCCTGTCTGTTACCAACAGAACATAGCAGAAGTGACAGTGTGTGATGTTCAAGTCTTGGTTATAAATGACATTACAGCTTCTGCTTGGCCTCCTGGATCACTGACTCTGTGGGAAGCCTGGTACCATGTCATGAGGACACTCAAAGGCCCACATGGGAAAGAACTGATGTCTCCTGCCAAAAACTTGCATCAAATGGTCAATCATGTGAGCAAGTTATCTTGAAAGTTGATCCTCCAGCCCTAGGCAAGCTTTCAAATGACGGCAGCCCCAGCTGCAATTTTGACTGCAGTCTAATGTGAGACCCAGGGCATGAACCACCAAGATAAGCTGCTCCCAAATTCCTGACTCACAGAATCAGTAAAAGATAATAAGTGTTTATTGTTTGAAAAGAAAACTCATCTGATTCTGATGCTTTTTTCTTCTTAGGCCATAACATCAGATGAAAAGTCACATGCATGTTACAGAAAATTTTAACAGTGGCTTGTTCTCAGGAAGGAGACTAGAGTGTCTCTGTGGGAGAGGTAGGAGATATGTTTGTATGTCTTCCCTAGGGCATGACTCCAGCCCTACAAATACTAGAGTACTAGGCTAAGGGTACTGGGAAACTCAGGCAACATGAACAATTAAGGGAAGGATAGAGGATAGAGGGATCCAGTTTCTATTATTAACAAGCATATGAGATGGTGACTATGTCTCTTCTGGACTCTCATAGCACCCTGAGCATGCCTCTAGCTCTAAACAAATACTATGTTATTTTAAGATTATATGTCTTCAACCTGACTAAGCTGAGCTATCTCTAAAGCCTAACTAGAGTATCTGGCACATAACAAATGCTCATGAAAGCTCGCTGATGTATACTGAAGAGTCATCAAATTATGAGGACTAGGATACAGTTTTAGGGCCAGATCAGCAATGACAATGATCCTGTGTTGAGTATAGACTAGAGAGTTGAGATAGAACTCTTTAAATGCTCCTTTCTCTACCATTATTTAGATTTATCCTGAGTTAGAACATGGTTGAGGCTGCAGGTGGGAAGCAGATGGCCCCGAAAGTGAGGACTGCAAAAGCTGGAAACCAGGTAGGGGCCTGACTGGTATATTAAGATACCTGAATATGAAGAAGAGTGTTAAAAACAAGACATTGGTACTATTTTTTCAAGAATCTCAGATATCATTTTAAGTTTCTAAACTCCCACTGATTCTGATCATTAAATGTCTCTTCCTCAGGCAGCACAGAAAAAATATTTTAGGATGATACTATTTTCTTTCACCTTCCAGTTAGATTAGTCCATATTTTTGATATTGTCAATTTGTAACCCTTAAAATGTTGAGGAGAAGCATACCAGGCATTACAGATTAGTGGTGTTCACCAAAGAGGTAGATTCTTACACATACCCATACAGACCAGCATCTTTCACTAAATACTAAATTTGGATAGAAAAACGACACCTTAATTTCTGAGACAAACACCATTAATATAAAAAATCTACAGTTCAAATCATTTACTTCTTAATCCCTAGAGATCCTCTTCCCCTTCATCCTAGATGAGTGAAGAAGGCACTTCCCTGGAGATGGCAATTAGATTAGAAAGCCTGAGCTTTCCCCTTGATTACTTAAAATGATACTAAGTCCTTGAGCTAACTTGGATGGGAATGGTTTCCAGAGGACAGACAACTCAGAAAAGACAACTTCATGGTACTTTCTTTCCAATTTACTTAATGCTTTGAAAATGCTTTTGTAAATTGTATTAAAAGAGGCTGCAAGCCTTTTAAAAATGGATCAGAGAGCTCTATCCAGATTTAAAATAGCTGAATGAAATTCTGCCAAGTGCTGATAATAACAATCCTTCACTGTCATAGATGGGCAACCCCTTACTCTCGCTCTTTTAGCAAGTGTTAAGTTCTAATCAGTATAATGAATGAAGTAGTTATTAACATTTCAAAAAAAGAACACTCAAAATTACTGCTCCTTTGTGAATTATGCTTGTAGATTTTATCTCTTTTTTCTTGGTCAGACTGCTAATCCAGGGACTTTGTGATTTAAAAGGCAGGAGGTTATTTACGAAGTGGATAAATAAGAGGGTTGTTTACTATAGAATTAACTCATCACTGGGAACCTTCTCTCTGTATTGAAAACAGGTTTTGATTTATATGTCTTTTTTAATTACCTTCTAAAACTAAAATGTCAGGCACACCTATATTTTAGAGACAATCCTATTAGTGATTTATGAACTGTAAACAAATGTGTAGAATATCCATTTCATGTATATTTAGGCCTCCACAAGTCACTTAGCCTGGCTGTCTCAATTTCCCCATTGTTCAAGTGGGATAATAATAGTTTCCTACCTCAAAGAGGTGTTTTTAGAATTAAGCAGTTAGTGAATTGCTTTGAAGATGAGTTGCCATGTTTTCATGATTCCTTTGCTTCTAGTCTGACTCAGTCACTACAGTAGTTAAATGTATAATGTTATAAATATGCCATACAGTAGTTAAACGTATAATGTTATAAATATTTCAAGTAATCATGCTCTCTTGAAGACAAAATTTGCTTAAAATATTTCCCCACCTTTCTGCCTTTGGTCTGTGTGGGGCTTGGGGTTAATTAGCATCCACAAGCTCTTATCTAAGCCTTTTTGGCTGGCTAATTAACTAGTGTATACTTTTTCAAATTGTCATGAGAACTGATAAGGAGTCATTTTACCTGGTTTTATGTTCTCTTGGGGAAGGATATATTATTTTCGGAAACATTTGTCTTTTTCAGAGACAATATTTGTTAGTTTAACCAGAGCTTACTAAGTACCTTTAAGGCCTATGAGAGTACAAAATAATATGAAAAATTTTAAAGAAGCTAATGGATCTGAGGAGGTTAAGCTGGTTATAAAAAAAAAAAAAAAAAACAACTGTAAGACACCAACATTATGCATATGCGTGAAGGAATTCTGCAGTAAATGAGCGTTGAAGTGGGCTTAAGGTGACAACCTTGACTAATGCAGAGGGCTTGCTTTGGATAGTAATGAAGAAGATGAAGTATGTAGGATGGACTTGGGGATGAATATAATGGGTTTAGGGAAGGAGAGCTTAATCAGAGGATGGAGAAACAGGGAGAGAGAAAGTATAGAGAAAAAAAGTGCTTGACTGGGATTCATAAGACCTGGGTTTAGTCCTGATGCAAACTTCACCATTTTGTAGCTCTTTGACCTTTGGCTTGTCACTTACTCTCTTAGAACTTTAGGTTACCCCCTCCACAATGCAGAGGTTGGGACTACATAAGGGACTTCCAACCAAGGCATTCTATGATTTGAAAGATTCGTCAGATAAATGAGTTTTAAATTTTATTTCTAGTCAGGTTCTCAAGTTCTCAGTAGGTCTCATGGCTAAAGAGAAACAGATTACAGAGAGGAATGAACCTAATGAAGCCTCTCCATTAAAGCCCAGAACCAGAATAAGTAAAATCTGGTCATGGAGAAAAAATACACGAGAGAGAAAATTCTAAATCAAATGTATTAGATAGATTATTTGGGAAGTGGTATCATGCAGTAGAAAGAACACAAGCTTTGAAGTTGAATAGACCTGGCCAAGATTTAAATCCCAATTTGTCCACTTGTGATTTCAGACAAGTTCTATAACCACTCTGAGCCAGAATTTTCTAACTATTAAATTAAAAAAAAAATAGTACCGTGTATTTAAGCTTGTTTTGAAAATGAAATAAGTTGATCTGAGCAAAGCAGTTGCACCCATCTGGCTTGCCATAAATACTCAATAAATGGTAGCCATTTATAGCTCCCAATTTACTGGAGCCCTGGTTTGTCTTGACTGTTTTGCTAGACAAGTCAGATTACACGAAGGGGCCTCTTTAGTTTCTACTTAAGAGACTAAGCCTTTATTATCTTTAAATTGAGGGCCTCCATGTCAGTTTACCCAACAACCCCCTCCCCCTCACTATTAGATTTCTTCAGTTCCCACTGCAGACCTCAGTTCCCTTCACAGAAAACAGGTTTTGAGGCATCTCTGCTATTTTCAATTTGTCAGTTTGTGGATCTGCCTGGTCCTGATCAATCTAGATAGAGAGTTAGACTGTATCCTTGTTCTCCAAATGCATATGGGTGTATCTGATTTAATTCCTGTCAATGTAGAGTTTCCACAGAATACTGAAGAAACCATTTCCCATAGCCAGGCAGGCCTGACCACCACTCTTCCTCTCATTCTCAGGGGCTTACTGGGGGCCTTTGCTAGGGTAAAGACTTTGACTCACTCAGTTATGTTAGGCAAAGATCTGTTTGGTGATTAGTTTTGATTAGATAGGAGTTCCATATGAAAGAAGGCTTGTGCATTTATTGTACTTACTGAGATTAAGGGAGCCAGGTACTCCTGTGGGAAGTTGCCTCATTGAAAAAGAGAGGCTGTTCTTTGATATTAAGAGGCCCATCCTTCCCTGATGAGAAAAATGACTATTTCCTTGACTTTGCATAGCACTTGAAAAGCACTTTAACCAACTCCTCAGCTTGGATAATTCTTGTTTGAGGGTGGGGGTTTAAGTTTGTGCAGGGAAAGCAAAGTGCAGATTTTGATTTTTACTTGTTTCCCATGATCTCAGCAGCAGCTCAACTGACTCCCTCACCCCACCCCCACTTTTGTTCTTTCTCTTTTTTCCACTTTATGCACTTAGTCACATACTCTTCTTCCCCATTTTCCATGCTGGTATTTTTTTTTCAAGTAGCACCTCTGTCATGGTCTACATTGATCTAACCCACACTTCCCCATAGCACTCACTCATTTTATTTTTGACACTGTAACCCCTATCACTGTATACAAACTCCTTGCAGTCAATTTCTTGTCCTCTGTACACTTAGTTACTTGTGTGAATGGAAGAAGAGGGATTATATAGGTAATCTAAAAGAGTATGGATTTACCTTTGGATACTGTATTGTACTTACTATCAGAAAAGGAGTGTGTCTGATTTTGAAACAACCACCTGAATGAATTTGGAAGATATGCTATGAGAAAGATCTAAAAACATGAAAACCTGAGGAGTAACTCACTTTACCTTCTCCCTTTTTGTCTGTCCACTACTCTGTAATGATGCTGGACAGTGTCAAGCCTCAAACTGATTCCAAAGAATAAGCTAAATGGAGCTGCTCTCTTCTTCCCCCATCCCATTTTTCTCCTCCCTCTCATTTCATCATGCATGGAACATGCTTGACATTGGGCCTGGCATATGGTAGATGCTCAATAAATAATAGCTAAACCAACCCCTGGTATTCCCTATCCCCTTTTCCTGATGTATTTATCTATATAATGCTAGTTATCGTTTGTGTCTTTCCACTCTCCCTCCCAACACATACACTCAACGTGGGCTCCACAGAGGCAAGAGTTTAAATGTTCACTGCTGTACTACTAGCACTTAGGATAGTGCCTGACACTTGGTAAGTTGCTCAGTAAATATTTGGTAAATAAACGGCATAGCTTTTATCTGTCTGCTTTTCTCTGGGGCATTTGGTTAAGTGGATACTATGGTGAAGACCCCAGTGAACTCCTCCCAAGTGAGGAGCTGCACCAGCCATCAAACTCTCGGTAACAATTGGACCTATTTGAAGGTGAGGAATTATCCACCTCAAGACCAAGGAGACAACAATGACAACTCAAAGCTTTTAAGTCAGCTAAAAGTGCATTGCTCTCAAGCACAAGTTTTTGTTATCTAGATGTCAAGACCAATGTATAAAATGAGACATGTTCCTAGGAAGATGGATCTTCCCCCAGAAGATGCATGATTTGGGACATATTTGGGACCTGGCAGAAATAATGGTCCAGAAACCTAAGAAAGCAATCAGCTAAGCAAGGTTAGGAGAGGGGGCAGAGAGAGCGGAATTCTTGCTTTAAATTTGAGTGATTTCAGCTGCTCCTGTGGAAGAAGGGAATGTTTTTCTTGTCTAAAATTTCCAACCCTGCATCTGGCCTTATTGTCTATCTTGCTGTGCTTTGGCTCAGAGATGATTCTCTGAATGGAAAACGTTTTCTTTGAGTGGACTTTTACTTGAAAACTTCTAATTTGCTGGGGCCAATTAGTTGTTGAAGTGTCACAGGAAATCAGAGTACCTCAAGACTGAAAGTTTGAGAGGGCATTTAGTGTAATGATTTTCAAACTGTTCTTCATGAATGTAAGTTAGGTATAATCTCTTTCTTTGACAATTAAAACATTGGCTATTGCCAAGTGCTGGCAAGAGTTTGGGAAAATGTTTGCTCTCATATCTTGCTGGTGAGAGTGGAAATAGATGTAGCCTGCTGTTGAGCAATTAGAAAACACTTATCAAAAATATAAATTCACATACTCTGACTCATCAATTCCACTTCTTGAAGACTATATCATATATAAACCACATTTCATCAATTCTAAGATGCACATTTATTTTATAGATGTACATTTATGCACATTTTAATGTCTCTGAAATTGGGATGCATCTTTGATTCGATGAAATATGGTATTTTCCCACATTCACAAGAAATTACTATATAAATTTTTATTGCAGTATCACTTGTAACAGTAAGATTGAAAAAAGCATAAATGTTCATAAATAGAAGACTGGTTAACTAACTTACATTTATCCCAAATAATATCTTATCCAGTTATTTAAAATATTATGTTGACATATGTGTGATGACTTCAGAAAAATATCCGATATATATATATATATATATATATATATATATATATATATATATATATTTAAATGAAAAATTAAAGACATATAATATTATGTTTAGAAAATCTCTTTCATGCTAAAACTATTTTAATAAGATACAGTAGGGGGGTGTGTGTGTGTGTGTGTGTGTGTGTGTGTGTGTGTGTGTGTGAGTTAGTGTATTCTGTCATGTATATGTACAAATGTTTTTCAGGTAGGCTATGTAAGCAACTATTATCAAATATTTCTTCTGGGGAACGAGTTGACTAGTGGGAGTCTTTTACTTTTCATTTTGTACCTTTTTTATACAGTTTGGATTTTCCTACCATGTTCAGGAAACCTCTTAAAGACCAAAAGAGGTTTCTTGGAAAAGAATTCTGGCTCTTTCCCCCCTCTTTTTATACTTTTATGTATTAAAAACACACAATGAATGTTATTTTTAAAAGGAAATCAATAGGACGGCCCCTGTCTCAGTAAACTTCGTAGTGTGATAAACCAGAGAATAGATGCTTCTTTACTTGGTCCAATAATAAAGAGTTGAACAAAGTGCTAAATAGAGGGAGCAAGAAGAGAAAACTGATTCAGTGTCTCCAGAGACTTTAGGAGAGTGTCACTGAGACTTTTGACGTAAGAGGTGACATTTGAGCTAAGTCTTAGTAGAGCAGAAGACATGTGGTGGGAAGCATTCCAGGAAGAACAGACAGTGCATGGAAAGGTACAGTGGTACAGAAGGGCATCACTTGTTCTTGGAGTGTTGAGAGGTTCTTGGAGTGTGATCAGAGACATTCGTATGTGTCTGTGGGTGAGCATGTGAGGGAGAGTGATGAGTAAAAAGAATAGATGAATACATATTGTGTGCTAGACACTGGGCTAGGTGTTTTCAAAGTTTCACCTCCAATTTTTAGAAGAATAGTCAGGAATCTATGGCCTGGAGAATAGCAATAATGGTAAAGACAGCCCAGGGTTTCAGCGTGGATCAAATTGGGTTCCATTCCAAGCAATTTAGTTTATCTGATCCTTCCTTAAAGAGCTGTGATTAAGTTTGAGGGAAGCTGTATACAATGTGCTTGATATATTGTCAGAATCCATAAAAGTTAGCTGCTATTAATATTCTCATCCTCTAGAGCCAGATGGGTGCTAGAGTTATTGGGGCAATCACTTCATAAACCATATAAATGTCTAATCATTGTACTATGTACCTGAAACTAAAATAAAATTTTTAAAAAGTCTCATCCTTGTCATTCCTTTCCTCTTAAATCTAGCTTTGTGCTGTATATACAGTAGGAACTCAGTGAATCCCTGATAGTGAATGATTTGTGAGAGTTGAGTAGGTGTATGGTAGAACATGATATGGTGGAGCTTTCACTTTGTATTCTCCCATTTAGCCCTAATACTATAGAAGTCAGAACATTTTGCATAAGAGAAACTAGTACACACACTTTCTGTGTATGTGAGGAGGCAGAACTCCAGGAACATGAACAAAATAAAAGGACTTGTATACTCTTTATGTGAAGCTGATCCTCCCAAGGCTTTTAGACTACATGGATGATAGAATAAAAAGTAAAAATAAAAAATCGCCAGTGCAAATCACATTTAAGGTAGTCCCTTAGCTTTAACAAACTAGGCAGTATAGCGCCAACAGCAGAACTGAAGCAAGCAGCCCCTAAAACATGGCTGCTATGTGGTATCATGAGAATTGAAGTTATAAGTTGACAGTCCCAACTTTGTCATTTTTTTAGCAGTGTGACCTTGAACAGGCCATTTTCCCTCTGAGGAAATAGTCTCTCTCCGTTCTTACCTATAAAATATGGGAGTTGAGTTAGGGCTAGATTAGAGTTAGATAGGGTCAGAAAATTGCAGCCAAATCCAGTCTGCCACCTGGTTTTGTAAATAAAGTTTTGTTGGAACACAGCTATGATTATTGGTGGTATAAGTGTTGTATATGGTCGGTTTTGAACTACAACAGTAGATTAATCATGACAGAGACCATATGGCATACAAAGCTGAAAATATTTACTATTTGGCCCTTTGCATAAAAAGTTTGCTGACCGCTGATTGATGTGTAAGGTCTCTTCCACCTCTGACATTCTGTGATATCTGTATTGCTAAAGGCTTGATGTGTGAGGCCAATAGCAATCATTAGATTCACCTTAGAAACCTTTCATGAAATTTGCAAATGTTATAGAAGTCTCATCTATATGTATATTATTAATGCAGCAAAACATTTTGAAGCATTTCTGTTTGCTACATACTATACTCAATCTGGGGTACAATGGGGAACAAAACCAGACATGATCCTGGCAGTCATGCAATTTATAGTCTACTTACTGGAAGAGACAGTTTTTAACAGAACCTCACCACGTCTTTCATTTTAGAAAGCAAAGTTAATTATTTTTTTTATAGTAGGGTGATGACTGACCAGGTTTACATATAGGTTTGTGAATACCTTTTTCATTCATTTATTCATTTGCTCAATCATTCATTCAGCACATATTTATAGAGCTTTCACTGTGCCAGGTGCTGGACTAGGCTAGATTCTAACATATACTAATGAAAAGAATATGGACAAAGTTCCTGTCCTCATGAACCTACATCCTATTGGGAGAGATATATATTAATAAAAAGAAGTAAAAAATAAATATATAATTATCAACTGTAATAAGTCCCATTTAGAAAAGGAACATGGTCATATGGCAGCATATAAGCAAAAAAACATGATCTAGACTGAAGAGATCAGAGAATGATTTCTGAGGAAGTATTTAAGATAAAATTTGAAGAATGAGTAAGACCAATAATCTAAGTACTACTAGCAAGAACTATTTCTTTTCTTGGTTGATGGAAATGGAGTTTAGGGACCTCTAAATCAGTATTTTTCAATGTTCAGGTTTAAAGAAACCCACTTTTATTTTTAAAAATCAGTTGTATAGATCCTGACCAGCATTTGTTTCCTAATACAATAGGATGGAATGGATAAGACAGGAATAGAATAGAATGAAAATTTCCAATTGTATTACTGGAAATAATTGATTTGGGAAATTATGTAAAATGCATTTCTTAATGTCTCTTTCCAGAAAGTGTGAATCACTGATCCAAATGATCTTCCTTGACTCTATATAATTACAGTTCATCAGATAACAGCTCTTCAGTTTCCTGTCTATAAAGGTAGAGAGATGAGTTCTTCAGGTCTTTCTAAGTTTCCTTGCATGTTCTTTTCAGAAAAAGCATGAGAATTAGTGAGATAGCACCAACCACCATTTACTGAATGCCTACTCTGATGCCAAACAGTGAACAATGTGCCTTGTGTAAATGAAACCACTTAATCTACACAGAAGACTTACAAGATAATTTATTATCTCTTTTTCAGATAACAGTATTTGAGGCTCAGAGAGTTTAAGGTACTAGCCCAAAGTCATATATTCAATAAATTTTACTTGCCTAAGTAATTAGAAACAAGATAAACTCGAATAAACTCAATTTGGTACTGTCCAATCGTTCAACAGATGTTAGAAATTCATCAAACTTGAAATGCTGGTTGAGAACCTGTTAGGTTTCTATAACCTGTTTGATGATATAAGTTCTGTAGACCTTTCAACTGAATCCATCTCTCTCTTCTTCTTTCTAGAAAAAGTGTTTATTAATTCCTGAGCTGCTTAGATAGAATTTGGATCCATTTAATTCCAAGGCGACAAAACTTGTTCTTTACAACTGAAAAGAGAACATCAGAAAGTATAACACTGATGTCACACTATCAATCCTCTAGCCCTGCAAAAGGAGTCTCTAAAGAATGGAAATTTAGGGAACAGTAGACTCCTGTAGGATTGTGATAGTTAATAACAGAGTGATCAATTCTCCAGGCTGGGAAATACAGACAAAAGATGCATCACATGTGAAACTATAATAACAAGGCCTCTGGGAGGAGATTGATGCTATCATTAAGAGATTCAAAGTGGTTTCATTTCATTTTCTCAATCAAAGTAGATTAGCAGGTGCCTCCCCATATTCTTACTCGAATAATTTAATTCTTCTTAACATACAATGAGAATGGAGGGGGCAGAGAGAAATCCTTCAATGACTAAATAGAAAAAAATTAGTAACATTTTGGGTCAGCGAATTATAATTATAAAAGCAGATTTTCCTTAACCAGAGCTGTAGTTAAAGATATTGAAATAATGTGAAGATAATTTCACAAGTGCCCCTTTATAAGACCCTCTGCTTTAAAGTGGCAATCTGCTGTATGATGTGATAAAAAATTATTTTGAAATGGGAGTCACAAAACTTGGTTTGGGGACTGTCTCTAATCCAAGTTTTGATAACCTTGGGAAAGCAGCTTCACGTCTGTGAGCCTCAGTTTCCTCATCCTATAAAATGGGCATGAAAACAACACATCTGACCTAACTCTCAGTGTTATTGTGAGGATCAGATGACATTAATGCATAGATAAATTTGTTTTATAAACTGAACATTTAAATAGCAATATCAAGTTCTTGCTTAAGAATTTACAATGGGAAGTCTAAACTTAGAAGTTTTTGATGCAGCTAATAATTTGGCCCTTCCAGACTTACTGAATCAGCATCTGCATTTTAACAAATTCTCCCACTGCATGTTAGTTTCATGCCATGGATAAATGCCATCCTACACAGCTCTAGCCCTTACTCCTCCCTCCTCTGAACTTCTAGAGCACTTAAAGTGGTCTGTCTTATTACTGAATTGCTTCCCAGTTAAGCTATTCTTTTCAACTTTGAGACTGTAAGCACTTGGAGGCAGCTATATATTTGATTTTGTATTTAGGAATCTTTTTTTTTTTTTTTTTGCCTGTTTTCTATTCCACAAATGTTTATTGTGGATCTTCTTTGTGTAAGCCACTGTGGGTACAAAAATGAGTAAGATATAGTACCTTGAAGAAGCTCAAGGTGTCGTAAAGAGAAGGAGGGATCCCTCCCTCTCTCCTTCCTTCCCTCCCTCCCTTCCTTCCTTCCTTTTTTCCACCCTTTCTTCCTCCCATCTTTCCATGCCTCAACATTTCCCAAACATTACTCTGTTTTGGACACTGCACTAGTTGTTGGGAATATGAGGATAGTTAAGACAAAGACTCTGCCTTTGATTCTAGTGGAAATATATATGACCATAAGCAAGGAACTTCAATAAATGTTTGTTATGCTATAACAATGCTGCCTCGAGAGTGCTGTTGAGTGATTGACTAATTTGATAATTTAGTAGATAAGAAAGGCTACAGAAAGAAATTTGGAATTTGAGTTCGAATGCCTAGGTAGACAGGGGTCTCCCACACAGAGGAAAAAATATATACACATGCACATAAGTATGCATGTACACACACACACACACACACACACACACACACACTGCACAGTATGATTAGAGAATGGCAAGTAGTCACGTGTGGCTACATCATGTGGGATATATTTGCATGCTGGGGTGTGGGGCAAAGGAGTCTGGATGACTGGAGATAAGGCTCAAAATTAGTCTGGAAGTTACCAAAAAAAAGATCCTATCTAATATATATCACACAAAGGAACTTAATTTTTTTCCTTTCATTGGACAATGGGGAGTTCTCAGTGGTTTTAGATATCATTATCTCATAGCAAGTGCTCAATAAAACTTCTTTGAATTGATTGTGGAAATAGAGAAAAAAAGTCTCTTCAAGGGTATGGGGAAAGTGTCCTTTAATTTGCTCTGGATTCTGTGAACTGAATTATCATTGTCAAGGTGCTGCCATAATGAGGAAGGGAAATGTGCCTGACTGAAGAGACCTCCCTCTCAGTATGGCAAAGTCAAAGCACAACTTTTTTAAAGGCTCAGAACAAACTGATCTGAATAAAATGTAGGTTATTATTTCAGTAAAATCCAGACAGAATGTCTGATATGAGTGAAGAAGCCTTGAACACTCCCTTTACAGGTAGCAGGCACTCAGGTGTCTGGAAAGTAAAGGTGTATGTACATGTGCTTGGAATTGAGATATGCTTGCAGCTATGAAGATAAAGGCTTATGGTTTAGGGTCTGAGCACCTAATTTTCAAGCCTTGTTCTTGTACTTACTAGTTATGGGGGTGCCCCATGACTAGTGGGGTAAGTTATGCCTGTAGGAACTAAAAATAGGCCCTTGCTATTTTTTATTTTAATCCCTGGTTTCCTACATGGGAAATATCTTCCTGTTTGAAACCACCAGGGCAGCTGTGGTGCCACATTTCTAATTTCTCAATAGATTGCTTGCAGGAACTTGCTTTGTTGACTCAATTTTTGGGGAACATATGAAGAGGTTCTGATTGTCCCAGATGTAGAGAATTTTTAGAGATTATAGGATGTCAGTTGGTTTATGGAGTCACAGACTTTCAAAGCTCAGAGGGATTGGGTAAAATATCATTTACCCCAACAAACCTCCTTCTACAATATGCCTACCAAGTAATAACCCCACTTCGTGTTTACACTCTTCCAGTAGCCCCTTGTTGCCTCCAGCTACAGTTCACTCTCTCCTGTGCTAATTCAGTTCTCTTCAGCCAGTCTAAGTTTGAGGAGGTTCATTCTTGTTTTGAGCTACTGTAATATTACATTGCATCAATAGAAGTAAACATAGCATAGTCTCTAGAGCAAGAGACTTGATTACCCTGCATTCTTCTGCATTGGTTAGATCATACCTCAAAGTTTAAGGATAATTCTTGGCCATTAAGTTTCACATATATGTAAGGCAACTAACTTATCTTCATAAATGGGTGGCTTGGGAAGTGAAGGTACAGGTGAAGGAACTAGGGCTGTTGAGACTGGAGAAGAGGAAGCTTCTGGAATAGGTCGGCTGTCTTTAAATGTTTGAAAGGTTGTCATGACGAAAACAAATTAACCTTGTTCTATATTGCCTCAAAGATTTGAGCTAAAATCAGTAGGTTGAGCTATAGGAAAAAAAAAATCAGCTCAGTATGAAGAAAAGCTACCTAATAGTCTGAGCTATCCAAAGATACAGTAGGCCACCCTGAGAAGGAAGGAGTTTCCAGTAACTGTAATTATTCCAACATAAGCTGAATGTTCTTTTTTTATTTTTTTCCAAAAATAAAGAGGATGTGGTAGAAGACATTTCAGCATTGAATTGGTCGGCAAGACCACTTGGCCCCCTTTGTGAACCCTGAGATGCTCTCAAGAAATTTCGAAGCTTTAAAGAATCATTTGAAAACCACTGGATTGTAGATTTTACCTATTTGTCCACGTTCTAAATTTTTATAATCTGCTCCCTTTTAAAAAGTTTTCTTAAACTTGTTATGAATGGAGAGCTCCATGTTGTCTATTGAACTTTATAAATTGTATTTCTCAGTTTCCAAACCAAACAAGGCCTTGAGCCAAATGACCTGTGATTATTCCACACAGAAACACAAAAGAGTTACTAAAGAATTATTAGAGTTATATAGTACATCGGCCTCTTCTCTCTCTCTCTCTCTCTCTCTCTCTCTCTCTTTCCACACACACACACATACACACACACACCTAGTTTGATGAAATTGAATCCAGAGATGCCAAATGACTTGTCCAAAACCATACTACGGTTCAATGTTGGATCCTGGAATGGAACCAGAACAACATAGATTTCATTATTGATGGTATGGCTTCAGTTTCTGAAGAGATTGTAAACCCTTCTTCTTCTATTATATACTTCCACTAAATATTTATTGAATTAATTTATTTAGAAGTATGTGTTAGTAAGAGAAATCTATAGTTTCAAGATATAAAACAATATCTGAAGGTATTTTGGACTTATTTTATCTCAAATCAATGAGGTTTCACTGGCCTCTGAAGCTGCTGTAATTTTAATGCATGAGATTTAAGATGACTATGGGTACGCCTCTTATTCTCAGGCTCTTTCCTGTGAGAGATGCTGTGATGTTCTTTATGCATGCTTCCAGGTTTTATGACTTGGAAGTTCCATCCAGTTTTCTTTAAAATCTCTTGGCTAAAATCGAATGCTGTCCCAGGAATGACTTAGTGCACTGGTTTTGAGAGAGAGGGCTTCCTCTGCTGGATGGCTGAGTAGCTCCTTTAATCTTTTTACTGCAAGTGTTCATTGCTTCGAGGCTCTGGGATTCTTCAGGATGAAAGCCCTTTACAAATATTTGTTAGTGTTATGATAACCAGTATAGCTTCCTGAGTGAGATAAATTTGTCTGGCTTCTGCTTCTCATAGCTTCCTTTCCTATTCTTTTCTTTTTCTCTCCAGATAATTTTTGTGTTATAGAAACAATCTATTCGTGTAGTTAATTAAGTTGAGTACAGTGTAATTGGCATTAGCAACTTTCAGGTTGTGACTGCTAAGGGATAAAGGCACTGAAGCTGGAGGTTCATATCATAAATATATTATTTTAATCAGCCAGAGGGGAAAAGATCCTTGAAAACAAAATTTAAAATGATAGCAGAAAAATAATTAAATATTGCATAGAGAAGTCTTGGGGACTGGTTTCCACAAAATTAAAAATGGTAAATCAATGTAACCAATATCTTATAGACTATCATCATGAGAGCTCTGGATTTCAGGTTCCTATAGGCTGATAGTCAGACCATTTATCGGGAACGCAAGCCCTCCTTGATCTGGCCCCAGACTAGTTTTCCAGACTTATCCGTTCCTTCTCTTTCAAATGAATCATTCTCATCCGTCCTTGCTTAAGTCCCCCTCCTTCTTAAATCATAACCCACTAGTCCTTCAAGATTTTAGGTGATGGCATCTTCATTAAACTGCCCTCACAATGCATACCCCAAAACATTGATCTCTGTTCCCTCTTCTTAAATCTTATATACCTGTCTACATTCTCATTTGGCACGTCACAGTTTAGGACAGTAAATTCTGGTACAGTAGTCCCCCCTTATCCATGGGGGATACATTCTAAGATCCCCAATGGATGCCTGAAATTGCCAATAGAACTTAATTTTATATATACTGGATTTTTTTTCTATATATACATACCTTTCTCCTTAATCAACTTCTTCAACTCTGCCAGAAATATGGCAGCAGCTTCTTGATCAGTAGATGCAGTATCTCCAGTAAGTGTTACATTTTTCAGTCCAAACTGATTCCTGAATCTGTGTAACAATCCCTCACTTGGAGTAAATGACTTGGAGTCACTCATTTCAGAGAATCCCTTGCTGAGTGGCTCAATGCTTTCTGATGCAGCACCTTGACATCAATTGGAACATGTTTTCTGTTCATGTCTTCCACCCACAAATTTAATGCTTCTTCCAACTTAACTAAGCACTTAGACACTGTGGCTGTAACTTTCACAGTTTGAGGTGAGACAGCAAAACTAAAACAATTCTTTTCCTTCTTCACAATTTCACAAATAGAAGATTCATTCGTACTGTAGATCTTAGCAACCTCAACATGTGATTTTTTTTTCTTTCCTTATTAAGTCAAAATTTTTCACCTTTTCACTTAAAGGAAGCACCTTATGACTTCTCTTTGGTATATCTGAATTGCCAACATCACTACTCTTGTGCTTTGGGCCATTATTAAGTAAACTAAGAGTTACTTGAAAACAAGCAGTGCAATACAATTGATCTGATAACCAAGGCAGCTACTAAGTGACAAACGGGTGGGTAGCATATATAACGTGGATATGCTGGACAGAGGGATGATTCATGTCCCGAGCGGGAAGGTGCAGGCCAACTTGAGATTTTGTCATGCTACGCAAAACGGTGTGCAATTTAAAACTTATGAATTGTTTATTTCTGGAGGTTTTCACTTAATATATTCAGATTGTGGTTGACTGCAGGTAACTGAAACCATGGAAAACAAAACTATGGATGAGGGGGGACAACTGTTATCTTCTCATGTGTGTTATTCTTATCTCCCAAATGTTAGTAGCTTGTAAACACCTGAGAGATGGAGCCCAATTCTGTCTTACATGATATGTCCTTGTTTTCCCAACAGCACCATGTGCATAGTAGACACTAGATTAATGGGTTGATAACATCACGTTCAGTATAGTCATAGTTGAATAGAATGGAAAAGTGAGACTCACAGTAGGATATTGATATGAATAAAAGTATATGGGGACACTAGCAATTGAAGTGAAGGGAAACTGGATAGATCTCTGGAGCTTGGGATTATTTAGCAGTTGAGTAAGGGCATTTGTTGGTAGCCACCACACAGACCAAAATATCTGGTTCTCTCTAAATATGACTGACACAGCTATTGGTGCTCTTAGAAATATTTCGGCCTCGAAGTTAATGACTTTTGTTCAGTTGTGTCTAGTCTTCTAGCAGTTGCTCTGAATATAGTAGTTCTGAATTACATCTGCTGACTCTACACAAGTAAGATATGTCCATGGGGTTTCTTTTTTTATTTCCTTAACTACAAATATGTTCTGTAGGTGCTATTCCCCTGAAACCTGCACTTCCCAAAAGCAAATGATGACAGCCTTCATCCTTTAACTTTCCTGAACATGTGAGCATTCGCTCACTCATACCTACTCCCCACTATCTTCTATTCCATATTTATAAGTTGCTCCCACTTCAAGACAAGAACTTGTATTGAGTTCTGAAACACAGAATGGGCACTTACTAGGCACTTAATAATTTTTTCTAGGTTTGGCTGATTTAATTAAAGATATGATAAATAGAGTCTAAAGTCTAAACTATCTGTGTTTAATTTTAAAATGATTGGAGATGGACATGATGATGAATCTCTTGGTATAGGGTAGAGTATTACATGGATAGTATAGACAGTTGCCTTCCATTATTTTGGGAGACAGGATAATAGAAAGAGAAACCCTGGCAATTGCAGCTTGCCTGAGTAAGATAAGAAGGAAACATTACCAGAGTGGTTAAAAACAAGGAGTATGGTGTCAGGTATATATGGATTAGAGTCCCAGATCTGGTCACATGCTAGCTGTGTGGCCTTGGATAATTTACTTTTTCTCTGGTCCTCAATCTTCTCAATTCCAAAATGAAGGTAATGATATTGTGTACTTTAAAGGGTTGGTTTAAGAAACAAATAAACTGATGCAGACTTGTGCATTTTTTAAGAGGTAGGAAAGGAGACAGTAGAGATTACGAGGTTGATGATAGAGGGAAGGGAAGGAATCGCTGATTAGCAAGGAATTGAAGGTAATATTTTTCGAATACTGTGGATCGATCTGATTCCAGAATAGTTTGGGATTCTGCTCTGTCTTTTTAAGATGACATTGGTTAACGAAATCCAATAAGTTTCAGCTGTACACTTTAACAGTAAGGCATGTATATATTTACACTTTGTTCAACTTCCATAGTTAGATTTCTTTCTGTCATCACATATTTGACTGCCTTTACCCCGTCTACCTCTCCTCCAATTCCACCCCTCTGGTAACCACTAGTCTATACTCCATGTCCATGAGTCTCTATTTGTCCTGTTCATTTGTTGCCTTTAGGTTTATATCCCACATATAAGCGATATCATGTGATTTTCAACTTTTTCTGTCTGGTTTATTTTGCATAGTATGATTATCTCGAGGTCCATCCATATGGTCGCAAATGGCAGTA
>NW_024348527.1:1010421-1053861 GCF_902729225.1 Pteropus medius
AAAGCATTATAATCAGAGAATATTGTTGGTATGGTTTCAACCCTCTTATACTTATTGAGGCTATCTCTGTAACCCAGTATGTGGTCAATCCTTGAGAAATGTTTCATGTGCACTAGAGAAGAATGTATAAGCAGCTATTTGGGGATGGAAGGCTCTGTAAATGTCAATTATATCCAGTAAAGCTAATGTGACATTTAAGGGTGTTATTTCCTTATTGATTTTCTGTTTGGATGATCTGTCCATATCCGACAGTGGGGTATTAAGGTCCCCTACTACAATAGTGTTTTGGTCTGTTTCTCTCTTTAGTTATGTTAGTAATTACTTTACATATTTCTGGCCTCCCTGATTGGGAACTTTGATATTAATAAGTGTTATGTCTTCTTGGTGCATGTTCCCTTTATCATTATAGTGTCCTCAGTATCTTTCTTTCTTTACCTTTTTTTTTTATTTTGAAGTCTGTTTCATCTGATATTAGTATCACTACTCTTGCTTTTTCCGAATGCCATTTGCTTGAAATATCATTTTCCACCCTTTCATTTTGTGTCTATATTTGTCTTTGGAGCTGAGATGTGTCTCCTGGAGGTAGCATATGGTTCGGTTTTGTTTCTTGATCCATTCCACAACTCTGTGCCTTCTTATTGGTGAGTTCAATCCATTTACATTTAGGATGATTATTGAAATGTGGTCTTCATATAGCCATTTTATCTTTTGCTTTCTGGTATCTCGGTATTTCCATTGCTTCCTTGTCCTTGTGTTTCTGTTTTCTTTATTTTGGTCGACTTTTGTGGGTTTTCCCCCTGGTCCTTCTTGTTTTGTGTTGTATACATTGGTTCTGAATCTTTGGTATGTGGTTATTATTATAAATATGTAAAAGATAGTTATATATATACAATTGTCCATTTTCTTCTGGGCGTTCCTTATATCCATTCCACTTTGTGAATTTGGACTTTTGAATCTTCCCCTTTTCAATCATCATTGTCTCAATTTGTCCCTGTGTATGCTGAATGTTCATTACTATCTTGCTGTAGCAATTCTCTTCTTATTGTTTAAGTTTATAATGCTCTGTTCTTAGTAAGGGTTGCACTCCTCTGCTTCTATTTACCTGTTAGTCACCTTACTCTTAATTTTATATATATATATACATATGTATATGTATATATATATATATGTATATATACACATATATATATACATATACATATGTATATATATACATATATATATATATACATACACATATATATATATATTGTCATTTTCTTTTAGGTGAGCTGACTCCTTTCTGTATTTCCTGTAATGCAGGCCTCGTAGTGGAAAATTCCCTCAATTTTTGTACATCTGGAAAGGTCTTAATTTCTCCTTCATATCTAAAGGAGAGCTTAGCTGAATACAATAATCTTGGCTGGTATTTACTTTCACTTAATAATTTGAATATTTGATTCCAATCTTTTCGGGCTCATAAGATTTGTGCTGAGAAATCCGATGATCATCTAAGTTACCATTTTCTTCTCCCTGGCTGCCCTGAGAATTCTGGGTTTTTTGTTGTTGTTGTTGATTTTTGATAATTTTAATACAATGTGTCTTGGTGAAGGCCTTTTTGGGTTGAGATAATCGGGTGTTCTGTTGACTTATTGCATTCCAAGCTGCAGCTCCTTCTTTAGATTTGGGATATTCTCTTCAACTATTTGTCTGAAAATGCTTTCTAATCTTTGCTCCTTTTTCTTGCCTTCGATAATGCCTATTATTCTTATGTTTCCTCTCCTGATGGTATCAGCTAGTTCTTGTATTTCTCTTCCATTATTTTTCATTCTTCGATTTCTCTCTTCTTCCTTATGATTTATTTCTAGATTTCTGTCTTCAATATCATTGATCCTTTTCTCCATTTGGTCGACTTTATTTCCCAAGCTTAATATTTCATTTTTCATCTCTTGCAGTGTGTTTTTTATCTCCAGAAGATCTATTCTGTTCTTTTTAATGGTTTCAATCTCCTTGCTAAAGAACTCATTCCGCTCATCTAGTTTTTTTTTTTAATTCCTGCAATTGTTGATATACGTCGTTTCAGAACTCTGAGTTTTTTCAGAAGTATATTCTAAATTCTCTGTTATTTAAGTTGCATATTTCTATGTCTGTAAGCTTTTTTTATGGAGATTTTCTCTTCCTTTCTGAGATTCCTGGTCACCTTTGCTGGTCATGGTGTTTAATGGACTATTTCAATGTCTGGGCTTTAATGACAGTGTATTCTTTTTTTCCTAAAAAGAAAATTTATTATATAAAGGTCTCTCTTTAGCCTGTTGCAAAGAAGATGCTTTCTTTTGGTTTCCAGTAGATGGCATCTAAGCCTCTTAGTTCCCTGCTTTATATAAAGTCTTAATAATGTCTTTTTATTTTCTTCTGGATGTTTACTCACACTTGCTATGCTCAGTTTTGGTTGCTTTCCGTGTTACCGATGTTTGCTCAGATTCCCCTGGGACTCCACGGTATTTGTCTTGGAGGAAATGAGGGGAAGGGCCCTCTGGTTTGTGGATTTGGGGCTGCGACTCAGCCTTAATTTTGCAACTGCAGCTGGTAAAACTCAACTCTTGCTTCTCTGCCATCCCACTTCTCTGCTTTCTTCCCTGATGACTGGGTCCTGCTGCCAGCTGCGTGGAGCTCACAATTCTCCCAGGCAGGGCTGTTCAGGGAACTCTACACATCTTACACATCTTCTCTCTTACCCCTCCTCCTACAAGGAGCTCCAGGGCTGTGAGATGCAGCTTCTTTATTTCTCCCAGTGCACTGCCTGACACCTGGAGTTCTGCCCTCTGGTAGCTCTTATGTGAAGATCCCATGCTCAGATGTGCTGGTGTGCAGTTTGTGTTTTTTTTTTTTCAGTTTTAGATGATCGGCTTGTTGTTGTTTCAAAGAGAGAGATTTGTGGATGTCTCTCAGTCTGCCATGTTTCCTCTGCTCTGTCTTTAACCATGTTCAAACTATGTATCTAGTGTGTTTCCAACCTATAGGATTCTGAAGATCTTTCAAATTTTATGCCCCCTCCCCATGCCTTGTCTAGAAATACTTCCCTCTGGAAAAGATGTGAATTCCAACCTTTTTATTTTAGCTACTTCATTCTACCTATACCTTATGTTTTATCGTGTTGTCAGCTCATAGACAGAATTCAAAAGACAGGACTACTGAATAAAGCCTTCTGCTTTATTTTTTCTGAAGTTTCCCAAGTCATAAAGAATATTGATTGAGTTCTATGATAACAAATAGAATAATAAGAAAAGACAATTTCTTAAGCATAATTATCCATCAAACTTAGGTCTGCTTAGATGTTACAGGTTAAATGAGATGGAGCCATACTCTTCCTCAAAGGAATTCTTACTGTTTTCTTAGTTATTTTACCTGTCAGTGTTCATGCTCCCATTCAGCAAATGCCTACTCTGTATCATGTGCTGTGTCTGGCCCTGGAAATACAGAAATCAATATATTCTCCCTGCTCCTGAGGAATGCATAGTCCAGTAAGGGAGACAGACAAGAAAGCTGATAGTTCCAATGTAGAGTTCTGAGTACTATGTGTAGGGGTGCTGTGGGAGTCTAAGACACCCTAAATTGTGTGGGAGGTGTCCAACAAGACTACTTGTGACACCTGAGTACAAGAGATATAGGAATAACTTTCAATCTCCTTTCAATCATTTCCAAATGTTGGTACTTTAACAATTATTTGTAACAAAAATCTGACTTTAACTAGTCCATAAAACACCTTCTTAACTAGGGGCCTTCCCAGTCCCTAACTAACCTTATTCTGGTCCATTATATACTTAACTGCCAGCGTTACTCTCCTAAAAGTTCCCAAAGAAGAGTTGGCAAGTTGGAGTTATCCAAGAGAAGGGGGAGAGAGAGAAGCAAAAAGAGAAAAGAGGGGTGGCATCTCAAAAAGTAACAATGTATATAAATGCAAGAAGATGAAAGAGGAGACATAGAGGGCCTTGTATGCCATGTTAAGGAAGTTGTTCTTCATATTGTAAGGTTCAAGTAACCATGAAAGAATGACCATCTATGTGTTGTCATTGTTTTATTTCACTGGTTGTCAGTTTGGGGAACTGAGGCAGGGATACAAGAAGAATTTTATCAAATTTCAGGTTGGAATAACATTTTAGGACCCAAACTAGGATGGAGTTAAAATATTTTATCAGATCTTTACTGAGAAGGCACCTAGCTCTGGGCTAGGGACTGTGAAATAGCAGATAGGGGAGGCCTAGCCTATCAGTTGCAGGTTTTTGGATCTTGTATAGTCTGATTCCCAGTGTGTATAATGATAAAACTCTACCAGATGTCTTCCAACTCTAACATTCCTTTATCTCTTGTCCCAGTCTCATGTGTTTTCAAGCTCTTTGCCCATCACTGTAGGCATTCACTGAGTGGATTATCTATACTTTCCTGTTTATATACATGTATGTATACTGAAAAAATAATACTAAAAACAAACAAACAAACAAACAAACATGAAACAGCTAAGAAGGAATAAAGGACAGTCTAAAATGAGGTGGTGTGGACAAAAGGCATTTAGAGTTCAAAACCCTTCCTTTTTTCCCGTTAAAAGGAATTGAAAAGATTTTTCTACACTTTGTTGTTCTATCATGAGAACAATGAGTCCATGCTTGTAGACATTTTTAGTTTCCTTTTTTTTAAATTTTTGATGAAAAGTGCTACTTCTGCTTTTACTATTTTAGTAGAAAAGTATTGCAAATGAAAAATTTTAGGGAAATAAAGAATAATGATTATATCCCTGAACCAACTGTCTATATTGATGACATGTTGCCAGCTTCTTCACACCTATCTCATTTAATCGGACTGTTTTACTTGGAGCGCTCTTTAGGTAGGTGATGGAAACTTGGATTTGTGGTGGTTGTTTATGAGGATAGTTAATATTTTAACACTCTGATATTCCACGCCCTTTTTCTGACACTCTGAAAGTTTTAGAAAAATTTAAGTCTGGGGACTCAGCGATAACTCCATAGATCAAAATTATGTTTCAAATCTGATTCAATACGAAGTGAGTTCTTTCACTGCTCAAAACTACCTGCTTCCTAGTAGCCCAGATACTGAGTTAGCCCTACAACTTCCTAGGTTGCTTTGTAAGACTTTTTGTGTGTGTTATGCAAATTCCAACTCTTAAAGATAGATTCCTGTATTGCTTGGACACCTCCCCTCTATGTGGTTATAGGCTTTCGAGCAAAGTTGCTTGGGTTTCAATCCCAGACCTGCCATTTGCTAGCTATTGAATATTTTTTTGTTATTTGTTATTAATTTATTTTTTTATGGTGACATTGGTTAACAAAATCCAGTAAGTTTCAGCTTTAGTCTTTAATAGTATGGCATATATATATATATATATATATATATATATATATATATATATATATATATATTTACACTGTGTGTTCACCGCCCATAGTTAGATTTCTTTCTGTCACCACATATTTGACCCCTTTTACCCTATCTACCTCCCTCCACGCACCTCCCCTCTACCCTCTGGTAACCACTAGTCTATTGTCCATGTCCATGAGTCTCCGTTTGTTTGTCCTGTTCATTTGTTGCTTTTAGGTTTATATCCCACATATAAGTGATAGCATGTGATTTTTGACTTTTTATGTCTGGCTTATTTCACTTAGTATGATTATCTCGAGATCCATCCATGTTGTCTCAAATGGCAGTATTTATACTAGCTATTGACTTTAGACTAGTCTTGCAACTTTTCTTTGTCTCAGTTTCCTCCTCTGAAAACTAGGATTATTAGTAGTATCTATCCTGTTGGGTTGTAGTGAGAATTAAATGATTTCAGTATGCAAAGCATCTGAACAGTGCCAGTCACATAGTTAATATTATTATTTGCCTCAGAAACTCTGTATTTGCTGTCCCTTCTATCTATAACTTTCTTCCCTAAAAGATTTGCATGGCTGACTCTTTACCATTATGAGGATGTCCACTCAAATGTCATTCCCTCAGGGAGGCCTTCCATGACCCCCCAATCTAAAGTAGGTTCCTTCCTGCCATGCTCTATCATACCACCTGTGATTTCCTTCATTATTTGAATCTACTCTCTGAAATTATGTGGCTTATTTATATATCGTTTGAGTGTACTTACCAGAACATAAACTCCATGGGACCGGGGACCTGTTTACAACTGTATCCATACAGTAGCATGTTCAATTAATATGTGTTGAATAAAAAAAAATACAATGACTCTATTTTCTGAACCAAAGCCCCAGGCACGTCTTCTGTCAAAAAACCTTTATCTGCTTCAAGGTGTAAGAAACAACAGGAGTATATAATTTGGATCCTAAAGTATTGAAATTTCTTGCACATTTTTGATGGTTTAGGTAGGGATAGGACAGAGAATGTCATTAGCAGTGGCTTGGAAAATCCAAGCATGTGCTCTCTGCAATACTGGTGTCTCCTGCAGTGGTCATCACAAAATGGGTACCTGATAATGTTTGTCACTCTCTCCTCTGTTCCCATAGGTCTCCCTGGATAGATGTTGATATCTCAATGGGTATTACCTTGCCATTTTTATTATGGTATCCCTAGAGCATTTTGCATAGTCATTTGCACAAAGCAGGTGCCCAATAATTGTCTATTATATGAATAAACTTTTTCTTTTAGCAATATGAAACATATATCTCAATGAGGTGTGGAAAGAAAAGAGACCACTTGCACAGGAATTTCAAGAGTTAGGGCTTATATGTGTGGGTTGTGAAGCATATCTGCTCAAAACAGCCAATCTCTTAATACAAGATTGTCTAAGCTAGGCCTTAGAGCCTTCTAAAAGAGACCATTGCTTGGCGATTTCAAGATGGGCTCTCTCTCTCCTACCTTTGGATTGCCATAGAGATGGCATGTTTTTCTTCCTAATTGATATTTGCTTGTAATCTCAGAAGTCTGTCCAGCATATTAGCACAGATGATTTGAGAGTAGGAGAAGGTGGTTATGGCAGCTTCGATGCCTTGCTACCCTATAAAAAGCCTTGTTTGTTGAATGAAGTGAGGAAGGAGAATCTAAAGACCATCCTAAGAAAAGGGCTATTTTTGGAAAGCCTTTGCTTTTCCCTTTGGCAAATGAAGGTGTGTTAATACAAGAAAAGAAGGAAGAGTTCTAGGTCACAGGGTTCAAAATTCAGGGCTGCAATGTGCGTATAATAGTTGTTGTCATAGAAAACAGCATTTGTGGGAAAAAAACGTGTGTTCAGAAGTTTTTAGTCAGTGTCATATAATAAAGCACTTATAGAACTGCCCTGAGCAGCACGGAATTGTTTCATGGTATTCGTTAGTTTTAGTTTATATGAATATATGCTTCTTAAGGGAAAAGACCATATCTTAACATTCCTTTTGCATCTTGTGTAGCGTAGTAACCTGTCTCATCTGCAAGGTTTCTCTCATTTTCTGGCTTTCTTGTGTTAATCTTTCTAAATCACTTGTCTGATAGCATCATTTTCTATCAAAACATTTAATAGTGCTTCCCTGCTGGTTAAATAAAGTCAAACCCTTGAGTCTGACACTAAAACTCTTTTGGCATATATCTTTCTAGCTTACTTTTCCACCACTTCTAAAATGTACTCTAATCTCAGACATTCTGGAGTACTTATCTTGTATTTCCTGGACATTCCCCCTGCCTTTTTGGTTTAATCTTTCCCACCACCCATCCCCCACCAAATGTTTACTTATGCTGTTCCTTCCCTCTGGAATGCCTCTCCATCATCCTAGAATCTCGAGGTAATTAAATTCTTCTCATCTATTAAAGTTCATTTAAATGCTACTTCAGTGGAAAGTGATCTTTTGGTGTTGGAAATTCCTTTAGCCTTTTCTCCTAATCTTCTCCATCCTCTTGACGTTGAACACAAAGCCATCATATAGGCATTCAGATATTTGTAGAATCATAAATGCGCTATAAGTTGATTCAAATATGTCCCAAGGCCACAGAGGCAGAAATGACAGCTGTCTATCAAGGCTGTCCACGGGGTATTCAGTATACTGAAGCCTGTTTCCTCATTGTCTTCCATGATGAAAAGAGAAGATGAATTTGGGGGCTTGTATGGAAAGCAATAATCAAGCAAAGAGAAAGAGGCCCACTTGACAAGAATTTCTGAGGAGATCTGGCTTGTCACAGCACTGAGGAGCAGAAGACATGTTTTAGGGGCAAAGGTACTGGGACCTAGAAATACTAAGGACGGGCTTTTGTCTGGCGTTTCTTTTTCCTTACCACCACTACTGTCAGAAAACTCAGAAAACTCTGTGCCTTCACCATCACCTGTTCAACCACTAATACACTGATGTCAAGAAAACTATATAATGAAATTGCACAGGTATGGATTTGATAAAAGTAAAGAAAACCAATACATATTCCCTTAATTAAGACATTCTCACAAGAACCCTAAGTTCTAGTAAATCTCATAAGATGATAGACAAGAACTGTCTGCTACCTTTAGAAGCAGTATAGCATAGTGCGATGCTAAGGCAGAAGGCAATAAACACCTACCCCTTAGGGACCTTGGCACAGTGGCCCAAAGCACCTATCATAAGTTAATTCTCATGCTTTATCTTAGAAAAATCCAGACCAATTTACTTCTGCTCCATAATGTAATTGTGTTTTTTGAATTTTTAAAGTAATGTTTTCTGTTAAATTTGATACTCCAAAGCCATGTACTAGATTTAAGTTGTAGCTTTCAAGGAATATCTGCTACACCACTGAATAGGAATATTCTCAACCCTGTTCAGATATAGTGAGGATAAAATGAGATAATACATAAAAAGCATGTAGCCCAGTGCCAGACACAGAGTAAGTGCTCCATACATGAGACTTGTTTGTGGTTAATTCCTCTTAGAGTACAGTTCTTTTGTCCATTAAAAGATTAATTTCTTCCTCAAAGATTTGTCATGAGAATTCTGTGAAGCATATATACAAAGCAAATTAACTTCTTGCTTCCTGGCAAAGTAAAAGCCCAATTTTGAGGAGAGCCCTTTGCTGTTCACAACTTCCAGAGTAAAATGCTGCATTGTATTCACATTAAACACATTTTTAGAATTTAATTCTTATGGGTCAGTTGTATCCCTCCCATTGTTTTTTTTTATTTTAATTTTAATTAATTTATTTTTAAAATTAAGATTATTGGGGTAACATTGATTAATACAATTATATAACTTTCAGGTGTACATTATCATTTGACATCTGTATATTCTATTGTGCGTTTACCACTCAAAGTCCAGTTTCTTTCAGCTACCATATATTTGATCCCATTTACCCACTTCAGCCTACCCCTAAACCCTATATTTGACCCCCTTGAACCCTATCTACCTCCCCTCTCCTCCCCTACCGCATTAGTAACCACTAGTCTATAGCCCTCTGGTAACTACTAGCCTATAGTCCATGTCCATGAGTCTCTGTTTGCTTGTCCTGCTCATTTGTTGTTTTTAGGTTTAAATCACACATATAAGTAATATCATGTGATTTTCAACTTTTTCTGTCTGACTTATATCACTTAGCATGATTACCTCAAGGTCCATCCACATTATTGCAAATGGCAGTATTTCATCTCTTCTTATGGCTAAGTAATATTCCATGGTATATATATATATATACTACAGCTGCTTTAGCCGATCATCTATTGTAGGACACTTCATTTGCTTCCATGTCCTGGCCACTGTGAATAATGCTGCTATGAACATCAGTGTCCAAATATCTCTTCGGATATGGGTTTTCAAGTCTTTGTGGGTAAATACCTAGTAGAGGGATTGCTGGATCATATGGTAGATTAATTCTTAGTTTTTTTGAGGAACCTCCATACTGTTTTCCATAGTGGCTGTAGCAATTTGCAGTCCCACCAGCAGTGTATGAGGGTTCCTTTCTCGCCACATCCTCTCCAACATTTGTTATTACTTGTCCTGTTGATTATATTTATTCTAACAGGTGTGAGATGGTATCTCATTATGGTTTTGATTTGCATTTCCTCAATAGCTAGCGATGTTGAGCATCTTTTCATATCTGTGTTGGCCATTTGTATGTCCTCTAGGGAGAAATGTCTGTTTAGGTCCTCTGCTGATTTTTTTATTGGATTGTATGTTTTTTTTTGTTGTTATTGAGTTATATGAGTTCTATGTATATTTTGGATATTAGGCCCTTATCAGAGGTGTTGCTTGCAAATATATTTTCTCATTTGAATGGTTATCTCTTTACTTTGTCAATGATTTCTTTTGCTGAGCAGAAGCTTTTTAGTTTGATATAGTCCCATTCATTTATTTTAGCTTTTACTTCCATTGCTTTTGAGGTCAAGTTCATAAAATCTTCTTTAAGTCCAAGGTCCTTGAGTTTAGATCCTATGTTTTCTTCTATGCGTTTTATTGTTTCAGGTATTATATTTAGCTCCTTAATTCATTTTGAGTTAATTTTGGTGTGTGGCGATAGACAACAGTCTAGTTTCATTCTTTTGCAGGTGGCTTTCCAGTTTTCCCAGCACCATTTATTGAAGAGACTTTCCTTTCTTCACTGTCTGTTTTTGGCTTCTTTGTCGACAATTATTTGTCCATATAAATATGGGTTTTCTCGATTCTGTTTTATTCGTCAGTGTGTCTGTTTTACTGCTAATACCATGCCATTTTGATTACTGTCACTTTATAGTATAAGTTGAAGTTGGGCATAATGATGCCTCCAGCCTCATTCTTTTTTCTCAGGATGGCTTTGGCAATTCCAAGTCTTTAGTGCTTCCATACAAATCTGATGATTTTTTCGTTCTATTTCTTTAAAAAATGCCAATGGGATTTTGATGGGGATTTCATTAAATCTATATAATGCTTTAGGTAATAAAGTCATTTTAACTATGTTGATTCTTCCAATCCAAGAACACGGAATATCTTTCCATTTCTTTGTATCTTCTTCAATTTCTTTTAATAGGGTATTATAGTTTTCATTATATAGCTCCTTCACTTGTTTCGTTAGATTTATTCCTAGGTATTTTATTCTTTTTGTTGCAATTGCAAACTGAATTATTTTTTTCCAGTTCTTTTTCTGACACTTCATTATTAGAGTATAGAAAAGCTATGGATTTTTGAACATTAATTTTGTATTCAGAGACTTTACTGTATTTACTTATTGTTTCTAGTAGTGTTCCTGTGGAGTCTCTAGGGTTTTCTATATAGAGAATCATGTCATTCTCAAATAGTGACAGTTTGACTTCTTCATTTCCTATTTAGATGCCTTTTATATCTTTCTCTTGTCTGATTGCATTTGCTAGGACTTCCAATGTTATATTGAATAACAGTAGCAATAGTGGACAGCCTTGCCTTGTTTCTGATCTTAGAGATAATGGTTTTAGTTTTTCACCATTAAGTATAATGTTGGCTGAGGGTTTGTCATATATGGCCTTTATTATGTTAGTGTACTTTCCTTCTATACCGATTTTGTTGTTTTGATCATAAATGGTTGCTGTATCTTGTCGAATGCTTTTTCTACATCTAATTGTATGATCATATGATTCTTATTTTTTAATTTGTTTATGTGGTGTATCACATTAATCGATTTGCATATGTTGAACCATCCCGGTGCCCCTGGCATGAAGCCCATTTGATCGTGGTGTATAATCTTTTTAATATGTTGCTGTATTCGGTTTGCTAGTATCTTATTTAGGATGTTTGCATTTGTGTTCATGAGAGATATTGGTCTGTAGTTTTCTTTTCTTGCGTTATCTTTACCAGATTTTGGTATCAGGGTGATATTGGCCTCATAAAATCAATTTTGAAGTATTGCCTCCTCTTCAATTTTTTTAGCAGAGTTTGAGGAGAATAGGTATTAAATCTTCTTTGAATGTTTGATGTATATCCCTCCCTTTATATCTGGAGATAGAGGAAAGAAAATGGAGGGAACAACCAGATAAGAAACATGTCTGCACATGCATGCATACACACAGTCACATACACACACTTCATGACAGCCTCACAAATATCTCTCCTAATGCCTGCATTCACCAAACTGCAAAGGAAGAGCTGCAGGCCAAAGTATGCTAACAAGATTTCTGTGTACCAAAGACCTTGCCACACTGGGGAAGATGTTTTGTAATATGGTGGTAATTATCCATGCTATTTGCAAAGGATATTTTACCAACCAGTGTGCTCTCTGTCAGAAATGAACTTTGATTACAAGCCATCTGCAGTGAATATATAGGCAGCTTATTTCACTGTCTTGCCAGTGTGTGTGTGCGTGTATGCATGCACATCCATACATTTAATTTATGTTTCTTGCTACCTGAAGAAATACAGCTTAAATGTTTTTTTCTCTGTACGTAACATCACTATTTATCCCAGTTAGTGATAACTTTATTTAATTGTTCTTGTTTTTCTCTCCTTCTTTCTGCCCCTCTACAATCAAAGCTTCCTTTTGCATCTTGAAACAGCTGGCTTTAAGATCAAGATACAGTCTTATAGGGGTATTACAATCTGAAATCTGTCACAGAGGCAATGCAGCCATGTGCTTTATCAGTAGATCACAATCACAGGCTATATTTGCTCATGGTGTGGCTGTGTGATTCTCCCCGGCCATGCTTCCAACACACACATGCATGCACACACACACACAAGTCATCTACATTTTCAAAATACTGCATAATTTTTTTGTTTAAAACATAAATTTAAAAATTAAATCATACTCATTGAAAAATAATTTATTTTTAAATCAAAAAGTGCAGATATAAAGATATAATGTAAAAAAGAAATATTCCATTCACCCTCAGAAATAATCACTGTTAATATTTATAGCAGTGGTTATTATATCTTTCTAGAACACAAATTCATTTAATTTCATCTTAGTAATGAAAACTAAACTGTCAATATGACAAAATTATTTTAGGAATAACAGCAGTATGACTTGAAATGAAGCAAACTCAGGGTGCCAGAATGTGCACCTGCAAGTTCATTGGGATTCCTGAGGCTAACCTTGGCTGTAAAATAATTCATTGTGGAGAAAACATAGAATTAAGTGCCAGAGCAGAAGTCATTTCTGAGGGACTGACTGTCCTAGCCGAGGCTCTGTAATGTAAGCAAAACTAACCCTGCTCATTGCTGGCTAAAACCTTGAGTCCTGGCTCTTGAAAAGAAAAAGGCTAGATTCTGGCAGTCAGCTGCTCAAACTCCTCTCACAGCCCCCAAACCAGAAACAAAGTCAAGGTTAGTACCAAGGTCCTTTGAACATCATTTATTTTTCAGAAACCTCTCTTTCAAAAAAAATCAGTTATAGGTGTTTGGGGGAAGGATAGGATGTGTGGCAAAAAGTCATGAAGCTCAGTGTTTTGCAAGATTTAGTTGTTACTTATAGAAAGATGAATGATTTAAATCATTTCAAATATTCACTTATATTGACACCACTCAGGGAAATATATTTATATATAAAGATCTCTTTAGACACCTGAATTGAATTCATTTTTTTTCATTCTTTCCATCTATCCGTTCAACTCTGGTTCTTAAATTGTAGTGTGCCTCAGAAGCACTTGTAGGGCTTGGGAGAAGGGGCTGGCTCCCAAGTATCTGACTTAGTAGGTTTAGAGTGAGGATCTGAGAATTTGCATTCCTCACAAGTTCTTAGATTGTGCTGATACTGCTGGTTTGAGGACAAGTTTTTGAGAACCACTGACTTACAAGAATGCCTAAGGATGGTCCTATCCCAAAATATTTAAGGAGAAGATGAAACTGAATTTTCCAAAATATTATTTTTGATTTAGGCTAATTTTTATAGGAACAAAAATATTGGATTTAGCTACCACCACTCCATACTTATTGCAAATTTTAATTTTTAGATCTATGAGAACACTTTTGTTCCATAGTTCCTTTTTATCTACTCTTGTGCCTTCTAAGCAACAGAATTGCTTCAATATTTGTGTTTCTGAAAAATATAGTCTCCCAATTCTTTCAGGTAGTATCTGGGCTGGTCTCTTTGGAGGAGATTTCTGGCTTTGCAACAATTATTAGCTATAGATACTTGAGCAAGTTATTGAACATCTCTGGAAATCAGTGTCCATTTCTGTAAAAAGAACAAAAAGCAAAACAAACAGAAAAACACCTGGTTCACCCAGGGAGTGTGAGCATTAGATAAGATAAAGAGTGTATAAAAGGCCTTGCATAGGGGTTAATAAATGTTAGGCTTCCATCTCTGTTTTTTTTTTTTATCTATATTTATGTTGCAAGTGATACTCTATCACTATTTCTAGTGCTGGTTAATCTGCATTACACTGTAAACATCTAATGAAGTTTAGGCAACATCTCATAGATATCTTAGTAAATCAAGTTTTTCCTATAGTTCTAAGGCATTTTTGTGTCAAGAACAAGTAAGAACAGGTTTAATACTAATAGTCAGCATTTATTGGTGCCTACTGTTGTGAGGGCTGAGAATGATCTCATCTAATCCTAGCCTATAATGAAAGTATTATTATTATTATCATAATTATTTTACAGATGAAGAAATGGAGGCTTGTAGAGGTTAGGTAATTCGCCTAAGGTCACACAGATGCTAGTAATGCAGAATCAAGATTTAAACCAAATGCTCTCTTCTCTCCAAAGTCTGAACCTATAACTACTATCTTTCCAGTTCCAAATCTTTTAAGCCATCACTGTCTGGAAGGGACCTTAGACATCATAGTCTAGTCCTCCCATTGTAGAGATAAAAGAACTGAGTCCCAGAAAGAGGAGCAAGATACCTCCAGCTTACTAATGACAGAGCCAAGAGCTAAATTAGGGTTAAATCCAACCTCTGCAATTTTTATAGCGATGTAGTTTTGCTTTGGTACAAATAAAAGTTTTCACTCCCAAGCTCAAGCATTGGACAAACCATGGCTCTGCTGAATTAGGAGGGAAAGTTAGATATACCTGTATTTAACAGCTAGCTCTCTATGGGAGGAGGGAAAACCCTGATTTGTAGCATTTGCCAATTTCCGCAGTATAAATACTCCCACTAAGGCTGATTTCAAGTTATCAACGTGATGTCACTGAATGCAGAGCTGGGAAGAGATGTGCACAATCCAAAGTCTTGAGCTGATGAGAGCTATTTCTAGCACACTACTGCCTCCATCTTTGTAGAAGATGACAAACTAAACGCTGAGTATTGTTCCAAAGTAAGAATCCTATAGTCAAGGAAAAAAAAAAAGAGTGTTTCTTGTATGCCAAAATTCTGAAATTTAGTAGAATTGGTATTCTGGCCAACCTTTAGAGTTTACGATTGGCTCTACTACTGATATTGAACCCCTGCCAAAGGCCTCATGTGACTTATTTGTAGAATCTCCCCCCAAACCATACATGAATACTTTGTATCATACTCATCTTTAGAAATGCAAATTCTTTCTCAAATGATATCTTTGAAATTGAGGATAAATTGAAGTACTCATTAGAAGTTGTTTGTTTTATTTAAAAAAAATTCTAAAACAGAAACCCTTTCGAAACTTATACATTAACCTAAGGAATACATGTTTATTTTAGGAAATTTAGAAAATACAAGCAGATAAAAGAAAATAGATAAAAAGTCATCAGTTATTCCAAGATCCATAGATAAACATGGCTAACATTTTATTGTATATACTTCTAATATCTTTCTCTTCTTATATACAGATAAAATTTTTGAAATGGCTCTACTCTAAAGAAAATACATTTGCAAAATGAAAAGATATCATAGATTATTATTCTCCCTATCCAGGTCCTGCTACTCTTATTTATATTCACAGAAGTGGTACATTAACTATATGCTGATGTTCTATACACATTTGAAGATAATACTACTAATGGGGATTGTTATCTGTGAGTACAGATGGGGCTAAAAAGACCAAGGTGACAGTCTCAGCCCTTTTCAGTCCATAGACCACTATACACACAAAGACTGGTTATGAGATACAATTGCAGCTATGCTGATATGGTGGTTGATTGAGATTCTGCCTCTTGTAGCCTGAGGTCATCCTGGAGCTCAGAAAACAACCACTTATTGCTGTAGCCAGCCTGGCTTGCCTGCTGCTTGTTTCCTGATACCTGCAGCTCAGCCCCGTTGTTTGAAGTGGGGCTTCAGAGCAGTTTTAATGGGTTTTCTTCTGCCCTCTCTGTTTGGGGTTACCTCTCTGAAACTCACCATACAACAGTCTGATCTGGTATCCTGGGGGCCATCTATCCTTCACACATGTCCAGCCCAGTGGGGCACTGTTAGAAATGGAATTTGTTCATTCCCTCTACTCAGTCTTGATTTTAGTGAAATAATACCCTAGAAAAAGTTAACATTCATAATAAAAATGCTAGATCATTGACTCTGGGAAAGTAATGATTCTTTCTGAAATAAATGCTCATTATTAAGTTTGTGAAGAGTGGCCAAAAGGAGTTGCCAAGAGGTCAAGTAGAGTAGCTGACTTTTCTAGAATCTTTGCTTTTGACTCTAGTCTCCACTGTGGATTTTCTTGTCAGATCCTCTTCTGCCATGTTTCCTGAGTTTGATTCCCTACTTGAAGACCAAAGTTGAAAGATTAGGATAACCACGAAATGTTTTAAGAAATGTATCTCTTAATTAGGAGTTGCTAAAAGTTGTAGCAAATTGCATGTATATAAATAGGTAATATTTGGTGGATTTATGCTGACATTTTTGTTACTGAACATTATTGTTGGCAAGGGTAGACTGTCAGGCTCCCTCCAGAGAGAAGATGCATTTTTTTGTTGTTGTTGAGAAAACAATGAGACAAAAGAGAACCTGGGCCTCCAGACAATTTGTGAGAGACAAAGTATTTTTTTTTTTTTTTAGTTTCAGAGTTGAGAGTTCTAGCTGTGTGACTTTAGGAAAATTATGTCACTTGTCTATGCTTCAGTTTCTTCCTCAGTAAAAAGGCAATGACAATAATATATCTCTCATAGGTATGTCATGAGGATTAAATGAGACAGAGCACATGAAGTGCTTCATACACAGTCCCTGGCACAAAGTAAATGCCCATTAAATATTGGCTATTTTCACCAAGGAGAAGGTGGTGTCCTCACGGTCCCAGTTGTAAGATAGTAATTTCAAGGCAGGAAGCCAGCAGACCCTCCAGTTAAATATCAGTTCCAAGTGTAGGGGTGTCCCTGGTTTCCCCTATTGTGTTGCTTTGAATCCTTGTGAATCACATTTAGACCTGTGACTCAACCTTGGCTGCACATTGGCATTACCTGGAGAGCTTGAAAAGATATAATGCTTGAGCCTCGCCTCCAGAGATTTTGATTTAATTTGTCTGAGATGAAGCCTGAGCAAAGGGATTTTTCAGAGCTCCTCAGATGATTCTAATGTACATTGAGAGTTGAGAACCACTTGATTCTAGACAGGTTCTGCACATCTGTGATAAAGATGATGAAAGTTAACATCATGCCATTGAAAACATCAGAGTGCCACTACTGCCATGATCATGGATTTCTCCCAAATCTCTTGACCTAGGACAATAATCACCAATCCACGAAATTTGCCTTGGCGCCACCTGTATTTACCAGATGTCACACCCAGCCATACTGTACCCTTCCCCATTTAATGTGTCCAGTTTGCATAAAGGAAGATGAAAAGTGCACTCCTGGACTTGTAATCAAGTTAAGTAAACATATGACAGTAGTCTAAGAATTTATCTCATTAATGCTGATCTCCTAATGCTTGGGCTGTTAGCTATTGCTCAGCTTTTATTAATTTAGGCTTCAACATGTATCTGCCTTTGTCCACAATTCCAGATGTTGCTATAATTCATGCCCTTCTGTCAGCTCCAGAAGATGACTATGTGTGTTTTATTTAGATAAACTATAATTATGCTGACTTTCAAATGTTTTGGCAATTTTAGCCCATTTGTGGATAGTAAGAGGTAAAATCCACTCTGTTATTACATATTTTTTAAAAAATCTGAAAACAGATTTGTTTGGTTAATGAAGCCTTACGGAATGGAAGAGATGGGGAAGAATCATAGTACTTGAGATTTTAGTTAAAAACAAGCAATAAATTTGTTTCTTGGGAGGCTTCAAAGCCAGGCAACAAAAATCTACCTTGAGAGGGCAGCAGTTAGGTCTCCACGCTACATGTCTATAATGTACTCTAGCTTAGTGTAGATACTTAATCCAGGGTGGGGCCTATTAATAATATAGGGCACAATCATCCCTCCACTTACTCCTCATGGCAAATATTCATCTGGGTAACAGGCTCACTTTGGAGTTAATTTCTATGTAAAATGGAAATATAAATCATACCCACTCAAATATTTGCATTTATGTCTGGATTCTTTCCTGTAAAAGTCTCAGTGTTTCTGATAGAGGAAAATGGACATTGTTTTTACACAGGGGTATGATTTGTGAAGCAGCTGTCTGAACTCAAAAAAATCCCAGTTGCAAATAAACTTGTCAATTTGAAATCAACGGATCTTGAATTAGTAACAAATCATGGTTGCTCATGCAATACTATATTAATTTAAAGCATTCTTTTCTCATGGACATTCACTAGAAATGAATTATTGATAATATGGTTTTTCGTATGTGACTTAAACTACTGAAGAAAAATTAAAAGTATTTTTGGAAATGTTAAAAAAAAATGCCTTCTGGAAGGGTCTAGTGCTGAGCCTCAGCAAAATTCAAGTTTTATCTTAAGCACAGATCTTTTATATTCCAAACTCATCCCCAAAACTTTGAGATTCTGCCAAGTAGTATGAAGAAAGAGGGGAGAATAATTGGTTTTGTTTTGTTTATAAAGCTGTTCCCTCTTGTTTATTCTTGGTGACCACGAGAGAGGCCCTGGGCTGTTTTGTTTTTTGGCTGGGGTCACTATTTTACCAAATGAAGGATTTTGAAATCTTTAGTATGCTCCCTTGAAGAGAAAGAAAAAGGCAACTTTTGCCTCTAAGTACATTCTAAGTGGAAACCAGTGGTTTGGGTGATTCAAGGAGCTGACTTTAGATTAGACATGGAGTCCTGTCCTGAAACTTTTAATGCAGATCTGAGACTTTAAGAAATATTACTTTTTGGAATGAAGTTGATTTTATTCTTGGAGTTTGATGAAATGAATACAATACTTACTAGCTACAATGAGTAAAGTGGATCTTTACAGAGAAAACATTCATGAAAAAGCAAACAAAAAAATCAGGCTATTGCATTTTACCTCTATCATTTGATAACAGACAGTTAAAGTTGTCTAGTCAATCTCACTATTGTTGTATTTCCATGCTACTTGATTTTGGGCCACCTTTGTTTAATGGCTAGATATGTTTAAAAGGCAGGCAACTTAACTCTCCCAGTCCTTCTCCTCCCAGCTCTCCCTCTGCCTTTTTTGGCCTTTTGACTTTGCAGCCAAAAATAACTGGTAAATTATGTTCATTTTCATCCTAATTTGGAATAGAAAGATAAAACCAACATTTTACTGCAATCTTTTTGGTGCCCCTGTCACTTCCTGCATACAATCACTCTGAACATTTATCGAGTGTCTGAGTAATGAATGCTCTGTCTTCTATTTCAACTAAGAGTTAATTCATCAGTGAATCAAATCTCAAATTTAAGGTCCATTCTAATCCCCAGATCTTGTTCATCTCTGATGCCAAATCTATATGCACTAGAACTAAGAATATTTATTCTTAAGTAATGTTTTTTTTTTCCTTGAAAGAAAGAAGCTGTTTTAAAAGTAGTAACTTTCATTTTATGATTAGATATCCCACCCAAACAAAAATGAACCTTGAGATCCTCAAACAATTTTTCACTGCTCTAGATTTTTATCTATACAACCCAGATCTTGCCACACTGCTATCCCCCCGGTTTATATGCGTTGAAGGCAGGAGCAAAAATTTAGTGGCATATACATAGCAGATGTTTGTTAAATTGAATTGAGTCTACCTTGTTTATGAGTATATTGTCAACTCCAAGCCTTTGTACATTGACAGTAGGTACTCAATAAATTTTGGTGAAGAATCCCCTTTCCCCGCCCTACAAAAACCCAATCTGGTCCTTCTCCATTGTTCTCAACAAATGGTTTTGCCATCTACCTATTTGCTCAAGGAGAAGCCTGCATATCATCTTTGATTTCTTCCTCTCTCTCAACCCTCATATCAAATTTCTCACCAAATCCATTGATTTTTATCTTACATTACATTTATCTAATCTGTCCTTGTCTCTCTGTCTCCACTCATTGTTTTAGGCCACCATCATCCCTAGCTTGAATTACTACAGCAGCCTCTAATGGTCTCCCTTATCCACTGTCTTCCTCTAGTTTATTCTCTACAAAATAGTTGGTCAAGTCAATGCCACTGCTTAAAATTCTCCTGCTTCCCACAATGCTCAGAATGGCCCACAGTATTCTGTATGGACTGACTCTGCTTCTCTATCTCTAAGCTCAACTCAATCTACCTTTTCCTTGCTTATTACATTCTGACTACACTTTCATATAGTCCTCAAATATACCAAAATATTTCCCAACTCAGGACCTACACATTGCTTATTTCCTTTTTCTGGAATGTTCTTTCTCCCATTTCTTCTGTGGCTAACTACTAATTCAGGCCTCAGATTAAATGACATTACTCAGGGAGGCTGACCATCCCTAAATACTCATCTAATTTAGGTTTTTCCATTAATCCTTCTCAGGGCACTCTTCTTTTTCTTCATAGTGTTTACTACAATTTTGAAATTTATAGATTGATAGACATCTAACTGTATATCTATATGCATACAAAACTGCATAGTATTTTTCTACATGCTAGTCACTTGGAACAACTCTGTGAGTCATGTAAATTCCATGAGGGAAAAAAAGCCATGTCCACTATATCCTCAGCATATAACATAGTGTTTAACACATATCAGGCACTTCTAAATTGTGTTTGAATAAATGAACAAAGTCTCTTTTCTTCCCCTTAAACCAGCCCCATGCAACTCTCTCATTCTACCATTTAGAGGTCATACAGAGTCAGTGTTTCATTCAATAAGTATCCACTGGGTACTTAGCTAAGTCCTGTGCTCTGCCCTATTACAGTCCCAAAGAGTTTAACAAAAGATGCCTGCCTCCCCAAACCTTATGTCTAAATAGGGATACGAAATACACCTATGAAGCAAGATTGCTGCTTAAAATTATCCATAGAACGTGCCATTGCTGTTCCAATTCACTGAACACAATGTATTTTTGGTTCAAAGGGGATGATAGCTTAGGAGTGTTCTTCGAGGAAGGTTACATGGCTCTTTGGGTGGTACCTTACTTAGTTCCACACATTTCTAAATCTGGCCCTAGGCTTTGCCCTCTTGGAAATAATTTTGTCAGCCAAGGGGGAGTACATAATTATCTTAGGAAATAGCCAGACTATCTGAGTTCAAAAGAGATGGGCACCTAAACTAGAATATTAACTTATTGATTTAACATAAGAAAAAATAACTACTTGGAATAAGCAAATGGTCACATAAGTGAGTTTTCTGCCTGTAGGAAAATATAGGAAGCCAAAATATAACAGGAATGTTGCTTATTGTATATGGCATTTGGTTGTGTAATCCTTATGCCTGCAGAAAACCAACTCGATTGGGTTGACCATCTTCAGAATGGGGATGTGCTGACCTCAGTGAGTGGAAAGTATATTTCTTGAGCCAGAGGTTTTTCCTAGCCTTGGCAGTGCTGCATTGTTAAGGATTTCCTTTTGAAAATCCTGATTTTCAATATTTCCAATTGACTTTTTTCCTCTCAATGAACTGTCTTTCTTTAGATATGATAATAACATTGATTGGGTTACTGCCTGACTGGCTTTTAGCTTGGAACCTCTACTGTGTCTTTTAAGGTGACTTTACATCTCACTGGTCTTATCTGATGTTCTTTAATTTTACTTATCAAATTCTTAGCATCTGGTGGATGCATTGCTGGGTGCTCTGTGGATTCTTTATATAATATAGTACAACTATCAAATGGAAGAGCAAAATGCATTTCTGACCCCAAAGTCATTGCCATTTTTTCAGATGGAAGAAAGATTATTCAGTGATAAGAGTGATTAATCTTGTCTTGGGCAGTTAGAAAAGGCTTTCCAGAAGAAGTGACATTAGAGCTAAACCTCAAATTAGAAGCTTTAAGGGTGGTGTGGAGAATATTACACTTTGCAAGTAGAGAGAACAACTTACCTAAATATTATTGCATACCTATAAGATGCTGTTATGTATTAGGGTAAATAAAACACAGTCCACTGGAAGTTTAGGCAGGTCCAATGGCAGAGATTTTTTGTACATTCCCTGTCCCAAAGCTCTCAATAAACCTTACAAGCCTGTGAAATAACAACTATTAACTTTTTTGTCTGAAACATTGCACACAAGCCAAGACTTGACCCTTGAACCATCAAAATCTGTTCTAAGTATGCAAAGACAAATACGGGAGTTTTTCCCCTATAAGCTTCTGATCATTTTTCTCCTCTCATGAGCTTTATAAAATATGTTTATTTGTACGAATATACAAATTTAACCTGCATCCTGCCCTTCCCCCCACTAGTAGACTCTAAGTTCCTAGAAGAGAAAGAAATTCACTTTTTAATGAACTATTTCAGGTACTTGCCATTCTGATGCATGTCTTTATACTTTCTTTACGTTCATCAAAAATATAGAGTATTATTTTACATGTACATAAGTTTTACATAAATGATATGAAACACAACATTCTACAGCTTGTTCTTTTCATTCAACATTATATCTTAAGATTCATCTATGTTATAGTTTTGTTTCTTTCATTTTAACTGTAATGTAGTATTCTATTATATGCATATAATCATAATATGTTTATCTTTTTGTCTCTTGTTGAATATTTAAGCTATTTTTACATTTTTGAGATAACATAACCATTTTGGAAAACATTTGGCAATATCTAGCAAAGTTTAAAATGCACATGCTGTTCTACCCAAGCAAACCATTCCTAGATATATACATTAGATCTACACTGATCAATATGGTAGCCATTAACCATGTGTGGTATTTACATTTTAATGAATTAAAATTAGGCAAAATTTAAATACCATTTCCTCAGCTGAACTAGCCACATTTTAAGTGTTTAACATCTACAAGTAGTAAGTGGCTACTGAATTGAACAGCACAGATACAGAGCATTTCAAACACTGAAGAAAATTCTATTGAATCCTTCAGTGTTCCCTTGAAGGATAACTTTATTTGCATATTTGCAGTATACCATGAAAGTAAAAAACATGCTATATCTATAGAATGAATGAATATGAAAATATTGCATTACAAGGCTGTATATAGTAAGCGTTACATAAGGTCCAGGAATAATAGCCAAACAAGTTTAGAGGGGTGGAATTTAAGCAGAGTTTCAGGGTCCTGTGCATGAATTTGGAGGGGAACTGAGTAAGGTGTTTATCCAGAATAGTCAACTGCAACATAGCAGGAGAAGGAATTATTGCGGAGGAAATCAGATAGCTGAAAAACAAAGAAGCTGTAGCAAGTCAGATCCAATGCAAGGCTGTGAATGGGGAAAATGAGTCATGAGGTCTGAATCCAAAAAGATTAAAAGGGGGCCAAGAGGTAAAGTGCAAGGCAGGTCAGAGAGAGCAGTTTAGGACAGACACTGTGAAAAATGTAGTCTCTGAAGCCTCTGCTCCTCCTGGCTTTGAGATCAAAATCTGTTCATTTCCTAAGCAGATTGCTATCACCCACAATAAGGGAGGCCTGTCTACTTTTAGTCAAGTTATAGTTAGGAGAAGTGTATCTGTAAGACTGTGGAGGAAGATTAGGATTTGGCTCCCACTATAAGGAGCTTCAAACATTTGGAATGGTGAGGGAGGGTGGGGCCTGGAATAGGCTGCTAAGAACTGCATTTCTGAGAGAGTAATAACTGGGAAAAGTAAGAAACCAAGGAGGGAGCAAGTATGATAAAAGAAGTACAGATCAAAAAAGAAGGGGGATGAAAAGGGCAAGGATTAGATGGAGACAGAATACAATGAGAGGGGACGTTATACAGGTCTTAATATTGGTTTTCAGTTACTTATAGAGTTCTTTCTATAAATTGAAACAAACAAACAAACAAACAAACAAACAAACAGAAGAATGCAGTGTGGGATTCAAAAGCCATGGGTCTGATTTAAAGTTCAGTTCTAGCTCCAGCCTTCTGCCAAGCTCTTTGAGTTTCTCAGTCATGCACTCCTGGTTTCCCTGAAAGCTTCTCCAGCTCTTCCTTTCAACTCTATTACCTTCCACAAGTCAGAGGCAGCAATTTAAAAATTCTGATTTCCAACATTTTTGGCAGGGAGAAGACAGGTGTGTAGCCACAGGGGAAGTTGTGTATGTGTGGAAAATCAGAGGCATCTATTAAAGTGCACGAGTCAAGCAGGATATTTTATGTCACTCTTGTGAAACTCGGTTTGATAATAAAAATTCTATCTCTCCTGCCCATCCCTTGTCCTTTACATACTATAGATAGTCCAAACTCAGTTAAGATTTCAGTTATTATTTTCAAAACTCAATAATCAGATTTGTACCTACTTTCAAAACAAATAAAGGTATAACTAATTTTAGGACCAGACCAAACAAAGCTCTGCTTATTTCATTTTCTTGCTTACAATAGTGCAAATTCATTTCTAACCCTGGTTTTTGAGAATCACAGCATATGGCAGAAGGACTAGAGAGAGTTTGCCCAAAAGGGCAAATAAACCTATCTGACCTTGGGAAAGTAATCCTTCAAGTGGAGATTGTGCATTATAAGAACAGCCAACTGTCTACCAATAACAGATTTGCAATCCCAGAAATCTTTCCCAATGGCTTTTATACCCTCTAGCAATACTGACAGAAGTTTGGATTCCTGAGCAAGGCCAATCTGAAAGAGCTGTGTGTTTGCATTGTTAATTCTTTATAAAGATTACAGCTCTTCAATTCCCAGCGCCATTTCTTGCTCTGTCTCCCCTACTTCTTTCCACCTATTTTTACTTCACCGTCCAGCTTCAAATCCCTGTGTCCATGCAAGAGCCAGTCTACCGAGACATGGGCAGCTGTCTTAATATGCATGGACAATCAGATGTTTGAAGAAAACTGATGAATAACCATGTGTCCAAGAGATCCATAGAGCTTAGGGAATTAAAAGGCTTATCCTTGTGGTTAAACACTGGGAATGCCATCTCATTCCCATACACTGATTTCTCTGTTATCAGTTGGTAAGCCACAAGCAGATCCCTTGTTCATTTGCCAGGATGCAAACCAGTCCTTCTTTCAAGTTCCACTTTTGTTCTCAGGCTTAAGAATGCTGCAGTTATTCCAGAAGGAATCTGGCTGGCACAGTTCATTGGACTCATTAGGTTATAATTATAGAATCACAGCATCACCCTGCATTTTCCTGGATTTGATCATTGAACCTTCCTAATGTATATCTTTGTGTCCTGATTCCACCATTTAGGACTCAGTGGTTGAACCTGCCATACTATATAGATCAGGAGTCCCCAACCCCCAGGTCGCAGACTGGTACCGGTCCATGGCCTGTTAGGAACTGGGCCGCACAGCAGGAAGTGAGTGGCGGGCGAGCCAGAGAAACTTCATCTGTATTTGAAGCCACACCCCAGTGCTAGCATTACTGCCTCAGCTCAGATCATCAGGCATTAGATTCTCATAGGACCACTGGTCTCTGGTGCCAAAAAGGTTGAGGACGGCTACTATAGATGACTCAGCTGAATGCTTCCCTGAGCAGTGGGCTGATGCATAAACTGTTTCCTTAGAAAGGAAGCTTGGAAAAGCGATTGATAATCATAAATACTAACATACTCCATGTTTACATATGAGGAAACTGAGGCTCAGAGAAGTAAGGTAACTTGCCCAAGATTATACAGATAGTAAACACAGAATTGGAATTTATTCTCATGTCTATTCTGATTCAGAATATATGCCCTTAACTACTACATTGAATTGTCTCTTCATGAAAAGTATCTGTATGCTCCTTGCTTTACTAGCAAGAGTTCATCTGATTTTAATTTCTCAGAAACTGAAATACAGTAGAATAAACAGATGTTTCCTTTCTGATGAAGTGATGGGTCATACTGGCCTATTTTACATATCAGCAATGGTTTTGAGATAGATTGTGAAAATTTGTAGATCATTCAACATAAGAATTATTGGGTGTCTATTATGTGCCAACAGATGTTGGGTGAGTCAAAGCTGTGTAAGAAACAGGTATTACCTTTAAGAAGTGAGTATCTTACCAGAGAAATAAGGCTAACTCACAGGAACCCTGCCCAGAACACACACACACACACACACACACACACACACACACACACACACACACACACACATATACATATATATATATATATATATATATATATATATATATATATATATATACACACATACATATATATATGTGTATATATATATATCTTTTTCCCTATTCTTTCTTGAATATATATGTATATACATATATAGGAGTTATGGCAGAGAGGAGGAGATGAGCCCAGAGTGTTTATGGACCAACACAGAAGAAACACTTGTAAGTACTTTAAGGAGCAAAACCCACAATGTTAGGCATAGAGGAAATCAGGACCATTGAATTGATTGAATGGGCTGCTTTTTAACGTAGTAAAATGGATATAACATAAAATTTACCATTTTAACCATTTTAAAATATACAATTCAGTGACATTAAGTACATTCACAGTGTTATGCAACCTTAACAACTATCTAGTCCCAGAACTTTTGACCACACCAAATGGGAATCCCATATCTAGCAGTCACTCCCCATTCCCCCCTCTCCTCAGGCCCTGGCAACCGCTAATCTCTTTTTGTCTCTACAGATTTGCCTATTATGAATATTTTATGTAAATGGAATCATGTTTCTGGCTTCTTTCACTTAGCATAATATTTTTAAGATTTATCCACATTTTTAGTATCAGAATTTACCTCCTTTTTATACACACACACACACACACACACACACACACACATATATATATATAAACACACATACATATACACACTAATTATTCTACTTAAAAAGTGCCCTTAAAATGTTAAAAGCCTGTGTGTTTTTCATAAAACAGACATTTTCCAAAAAGAGGCAATTCAGTGTAGTAGTTAAATGTGTATGTTCTGATTCAAAACAGACCAGAGTAAATTCCAATTCCATGTTTATCAGGTGTGTAATCTTGGGCAAGTTGCCTCAACCCTCTGAGCCTCAGTTTCTTCATATATAAATATGGGACTATTAATAACAATGCCTGCCTTTGTTGGTTTGTTGTGAATATTAAGCAAGATAATGCAGGCATAGTGCTAGACATATAGCAAGCACTCAACCTCTGTCTGTTACTGCAGAGATACCCATGACATTGAACTTTCTTGCTTTCTCACACCCCACAAACCATCCAAGTGGCCCACAGGAGTTAAAGAGCCAGAGGACTTGAGTCAGACCTGAAAGAATAGCAAATGATCATAAATATTCTTTCCAAATGAAATGAAATTCCAGTATAACAAAAGCAGCTCCAGACTATAATATCTTTTAAGTTTCCTGCTTACAATTAGTATCTCTGTTGGAAGTATATTTTTCTAAGAGGGATTGATTTTCCACCTACACAGAACAGAATCATATAGTATTTGAACTGAATGGGGAAGGGGCAGTGAAAAGAATTAACATCTAATATACACTGTGCACTCAATTTGTCTTATTTTATCTTCATAAAACCCCTGTTGTGAGGCAAATATTCATATTCTCATCTTACAGCTGCAGAAACTGGAGCTCAGGAGTAACATGCCCACAACTAATAAGTTTCTGAACCAAGATTTGAAATCAGATCTTTCTGAAGGCTTCAATTTACTATACCACGGTGGCTTTAAGAATTTCTGGGATCATGTTTTGCTATTGGTGAAGCAAAAACCAAGAAAGGTAAAGAGAGTTTCCCAAGGTTAGTTAGCTGATTGAAAGAAAGGACTAGAATCCAGTTCCAAGAATGTCAGCTCATGTTACTTTATTGCCTCTATATGGATGAATAATATATTGATTCACCAGTTTAAAAATGAATAAAAGATTGGAGAGAATCTGAAAATAAATATCATCTGTACCTTTACTATATTCATCTCATGTATCACAGGCTTTGTTGAAAAATTGTTTGGTCTAGTCAGAAATGGACTAGTGACCTGGTGTTCCCTGACATTTGTGTGCCCTCTGTATTTGCTACTTGATGTTCAGAAATAAATATGAAATGTGTCAACTTGGCTAGGCTATGGTGCCCAGATGTTTGGTCGAACACCAGTCTAAATGTTGCCAAGAATATATATTTTTAGATATAATTAACTTTTATTTATTTTTGATGACTTTGGTGCATTTTAATGGTTTTCTTTCTGATTAATTTTTAAATTAGTAGACTTCGAGTAAATGAGAATACCCTCTATAATGTAGGTGGGCCTCATTCAATCAATTAAAGGCATTAAGAGAAAAAGACCGAGGTTCCCTGAGGAAGAAATCCTGCCTCCAGCCTGCTTTTGGACTTGAAACTGCAATATCCACTCTTCCTTGAGTCTCCACACTGCTGATCTGCTCTGCAGAATTTAGACTTGCTAACCCCCACATCGTGTGAGCCAGTTCCTTTAAATATATAAGTAGGTAGGTACATAGATAAATAAATAAGTAATAAATCTCATCACACACAAACACACACTAATCCTCATAGTTCTATTTCTCTGGAGAACCTCAACTTATACAACCACTTACTAATATGGCAGGCACAGTGCTAGGCTCTGGGAATATAGAGAAGAGATTTCTTTACAAAGAGATTCATACAATGTGGCAAAAATATGACAAAACACAGAGACAAAATTAAGACATGAAAACAAAGCCACAAGAAAAGCATGCAGGTGTATTTCCTAATGCCCTTTACACCTGCCAATAATACTAATGAATGACATTTAGGCTTTATCTTTAATTTGACCATTAAGTTAATTCCAAAGGAGAAACCTTGCCACTAGACAAAAATAGATACCCCACCTCTCTTTAGACTATCCTTACCGTTTAAGTCTATTCACTGAATTTATTAATTCAGTAAACATTTATTGAATCTTGGCCTTGTGCACAGTGTGAAATGACAAAGCGGTGATGGTTTGAGAAGCTTCAAGGTTTCCAGAGCCTCTCCCTAATCTTGGCCTAATCTCTGGAACCAGGTTAAGGAAAAAGAAGTTGCTTGATGCAGCTGTGGAATGGAAACCAGACATATGGAAGCCCCTGGTCAGCCCCATTTTCTCACTGACAACTTGATTTGGGCCCAATTAGACAGTCTACCTATAAGCTAGGGCAGTAAACTGTTCTCAGCCTTCCACTTTCAGGTTTCCAGGATTGCCTTCTTAGTATTGAGGCTCTATTTGTGCCTAGTTTGCATGCACCACCCATCAAAAATGCTGACCCTGGGTATTTTAGGGAAGGCTTAAAATGTGATTTCCACTTATTCCCTAAGATGCAAGCTCTTCTCTGACTCCCAGCACCGAAGTCACTTACAGTCTTGTGACAGAAAAGACTAATTAATGCCCACAGAATACTTGGAAAGCCATGCAAAACAACATATGACTATTTTTATTTTATTTTTTAATTAAAAATTTTTATTTAAATTAATTTATTTTCTAAACACAGTTAGCAGACAATATTATATCAGTTTCAGGTGTACAACATAGTGATTAGACATTTATATACCTTAGAAGTGATCACCCTGATACTTCTAGTACCTATCTGACACCATACATAGTTATCACAATATTATTAGCTATATACCCTATCCTGTACTTTATATACCTATGACTATTTTTGTAACTGGCAATTTGTACTTCTTAATCCCTTTCATCTTATATACAATGGAATATTACTCAACTGTAAAAAAAAAAAAAGAATGAAATTTTTCCATTTGTAACAATGTGGATGGACCTAGAGCGTATCATTTTAAGTGAAGTAATTCACACAGAAAGACAAATACCATATGATTTCACTTAATGTGGAATCTGAAAAACAAAATAAATGAACAAACAAAACAAATCATAGAGACAAAGAACAAATTCATGCTCACCAAATGAAAGAGGAGTTAGGAGTAGATAAAAATGCATATGACATTTTTTTTTACAATTTTTAAAATTTACTTTTAAATTAAATAAAACATATATATATATATATATATATATATTTATAATCTACATCTAATTATGTCGGATGTTCACAGCAATATACCTACACACATGCAAACTTGTAAACTGTTTTTCTTATTTTGAAAGATTGTATTCTTTTTTAAATTATGTTTATTTATTTTTAATTAATTTTTTTATGACGGTGACATTAGTTGATGAAATCCAGTAAGTTTCAAACGTACAATTCAACAGTAAGGCATATATATATTGCATTGTGTATTCACTGTCCACAGTTAGATTTCATTCTGTCACCACATATTTGACCCGTTTTACTCCATCTACTTCCCCCCTTACCCGTCCCACCCATCTTCCAGTAACCAATAGTAACCTATTGTTCCTGTCTATGAGTCTATGTTTGTCCTGTTCATTTGTTGCTCTAGGTTTATATCCCACATATAAGTGGTATCTTGTGGTTTTCAGCTTTTTCTGTCTGGCTTATTTCACTTAGCATGATTATCTTGAGGTCCATCCATGTTGTCACAAATGGCAATATTTCATCTCTTCTTATGGCTGAATAATATTCCATTGTGTATATGTACCACAGCTGCTTTAGCCAATCATCTATCGCAGGACACTTCGATCCCTTCCATGTCCTGGCCACTGTGAATAATGCTGCGATGAACATCGGTGTGCAAATACCTTTCGAGATGGGTTTTCAAGTCTTTGCGGATAAATACCCAGTAGAGGGATTGCTGGATCATATGGTAGATCAATTCTCGGTTTTTTGAGGAACCTCCATACTGGCTGTACTATGTTTTCCATAGTGGCTGTACTAATTTGGAGTCCCGTCAGCAGTGTATGAGGGTTTCTTTTTTCTCCTAATTCTCTCTCCAACACTTGCTATTATTGGTCCTGTTGATTATACCTATTGTAACAGGTGTGAGATGGTATCTCATTGAGGTTTTCATTTGCATTTTTTTAATAGCCAGCGATATTGAGCATCTTTTTATGTTTGTTGACCATTTGTATGTCTTCTTTGGAGAAGTGTTTATTCACGTCCTCTGCCCATTTTTCATTTGAATTGTTGTTGTTGTTGAGTTGTATGAGTTTTTTGTATATTTTGGATATTAGGCCATTATTGGAGGCATTGCTGGCAATTATATTTTCCCATTTGGATGGTTGTCTCTTAACCTTGTTGATGATTTCTTTTGCTGTGCAGAAGCTTTTTAGTTTGATGTAGTCTCATTCACTTATTTTTGCTATTACTTCCCTTGCCTTTGAGGTTAAATTCATAAAATCTTCTTTAAGTCCAAAGTCCCTGAGTTTAGTTCCTATGTTCTCTTCCATGCATTTTATTGTTTCAGGTCTTATATTCAGATCCTTAATCCATTTTGAATTAATTTTGGTGTGTGATGATAGACAACAGTCCAATTTCATTATTTTGCAGGTGGCTGCCCAGTTTTCCCAGCACCATTTATTGAAGAGGCTTTCTTTTCTCCACTGAGTGTTTTTGGCTATTTGTAGAAAATTATTTGCCCATATAAATATGGGTTTACATCTGAACTTTCGATTCTGTTCCATTAATCTGTATGTCCGTTTTTCTGCCAATACCAGGCCTTTTATTTATTGTCGGTTTATAGTATAATTTGAAGTCAGGCAGAGTGATGCTTCCAGCCTCATTCTTTTTTCTCAGGATGGCTTTGGCAATTCTGGGTCTTTTGTGCTTCCATACAATTCTGATGTTTTTTGTTCTATTTCTTTAAAAAATGCCGATGGAATTTTGATGGGGATTGCATTAAATCTGTATAATGCTTTCGATATTGAGGTCATTTTAACTATATCGATTCTTCCAATCCAAAAATGTGGACTATCTTTCCATTTCTTTGTATCTTCTTTGATTTCTTTTAATAGGATGTTATAGTTTTCATTATATAGGTCCTCCCCTTTTTGTTAGATTTATTCATATGTATTTTATTCTTTTTGTTGCAATTGCAAAAGGAATTATTTTTTCCATTTCTTTTTCTGACAATTTGTTATTAGAATATAGGAAAGCTAAGGATTTTTGAACATTGATTTTGTATCCAGAGACTTTACTGTATTTACTTATTGTTTCTAGTATTGTTCTTCTGGAGTCTCTAGGGTTTTCTATAAAGAGAATCAAGTCATACACAAATAGTGACAGTTTGACTTCTTCATTTCCTATTTGGATGCCTTTTATATCTTTTGTCTGATTGCACTCGCTAGGACCTCCAATGTTATATTGAATAAGAGTGGCAAAAGTTGACAGCCTTATCTTGTTACTGAGTTTAGAGGAAAGGATTTTAGTTTTTCACCATTAAGTATAATGTTGGCTGAGGGTTTCTAGTATATGGCCTTTATTATGTTAAAGTACTTTCCTTCTATACCGATTTTGTTAAGTATTTTGGTCATAAATGGATGCTGTGTCTTGTCGAAGTCTTTTTCTACATCTATTGATATGATCATATGATTCTAATTTTTTAATTTGTTTGTGTGGTGTATCAGATTATTCAATTCACATATATTTAACCATCCTGTGCTCCTGGGATGAAACCCACTTGATCATGATGTATAATCTTTTTAATATGTTGCTGTATTCGGTTCACTAGTATCTAATTTAGGATTTTTTGCATCTATGTTCATAAGAGATATTGGCCTGTAGTTTTCTTTTATTGTATTATCTTACCAAATTTTGTTATCAGGGTAATATTGGCCTCATAAAATGAATTGGAAAGTATTGCCTCCCCTTTGATTTTTTGAGGAGTTTGAGGAGAACAGATATTAAATCTTTGAATGTTTGGTAGAATTCATTGATGAAGCCTTCTGATCGTGAACTTTTACTTCTTGGTAGGTTTTTGATGATTGTTTCAATTTCTATATGTTCATTGGTCTATTTAGATTTTCCAGTTCTTGATTCAGTCTAGGATGGTTGTATCTTTCTAAGTACTTGTCCAGTTCTTCTAGGTTATTAAATTATATCACATACTTTTACATGGTATTCTTGTATAATCTTTTGTATTTCTGTGGCATCTGTTGTAATTTCCCCTCTTTCATTCCTGATTTTGTTTATTTGTGTCCTTTCCCCTTTTTCTTTAGTGAGTCTAGCCAGGGGTTTCTCAATTTTATTAACCTTCTCAAAGAATCAGCTCTTTATTGCATTTATTTTTTCTATTTTTTTGTTTGTTTTGTTTTCAATTTCATTTATTACTGCTCTAATTTTTATTATTTCTTTCTTTCTGCTGACTTTAGGCCTTATTTGTTCTTCCTTTTCTAACTTTTTAAGATGAAGTGTTAGGTTGTTTATTTGGGCTTGTTCTTGATTTTGGAGATAGGTGTAATGATATGAACTTTCCTCTAATGACCACTTTTGCCATGTCCCAAAAGTTTTGATATGTCGTACTATCATTATCATTCATTTCTAACTATCTCTTGATCTCTCGTTTTATTTCTTCTCTGACTCAGTTTTTCTTCAGTAGCATTTTGTTTAATCTCCATGTATGTATGGTTCTTCCTGCTTTCTTTTTACAGTTAATCTCTAATTTCAAAGCATTATGATCAGAGAATATGATTGGTATATGATTTCAAACCTCTTATATTTATTGAGGCTATCTCTATGTCCCAGTATGTGGTCAACACTTTAGAATGTTCCATGTGCACTAGAGAAGAATGTATAAGCAGCTGTTTGGGGATGGAAGACTCTGTAAATGTCAATTATGTCCAGTTGGTCTAATGTGTCATTTAAGGATGTTATTTACTTATTGATTTTTTTTGTTTGGATGATTCGTCCATATCCAACAGTGGGGTATTTAGGTCCCCTACTATGTTAATGTTTTGGTCTGTTTCTCTCTTTAGTTCTGTTAGTAATCGCTTCATATATTTCAGGGATCCCTGAGTGGGAACACAGATATTAATAAGTGTTATGTCTTCTTGGTGCATGATTCCCCTTATCATTATAAAGTGTCCCTCAGTATCTTTCTTTAACTTATTTATTTTGAAGTCTATTTCATCTGATGTTAGTACCACATCTCCCGCTTTTCTCTGAATGCCATTTGCTTGAAATATTATTTTGTATCCTTCCGCTTTGAGTCTATATTTGTCATTGGAGCTGAGATGTGTCTCCTGGAGGTAGCATATAGTTGGGTTTTGTTTTTTGATTCATTCTGCAACTCCGTGCCTCTTTATTGGTGAGTTCAGTCCATTTACATTTATGGTGATTATTGAAATATGAGGTTTTCCTATGATCATTTTATCTTTTGCTTCCTTGTCCTTGTGCATCTATTTTTTGTTTTGTTTTGTTTTAGGAGTTTTTTGTTTGTTTGTTTGTTTGTTTGTTTTTGGTTAGGTGTTGTGGATTTTCTCTCTGGTGCTTCTTGTTTTATGTTGTTTACTTCAGTTCTGAATCTTTGTTGTGTGGTTACCATTACAAATATATAAAGGATAGTTGTATATATACAGTAGTTCATTTTCTTCTTTCAGTGCCTTATCTCTATTCCCCTTTGCAAATTTGGATCTTTGAATCCTCCCCTTTTCTATTATTGTCTCAGTTTTTCCCTATATATGTTTAGTGTTCTTTACTATCTTGCAATAGCAAATCTCTTCTTATTGTTTAAGCCTATAATGCCCTGTTCTTAATAAAGGTTGCACTCTTCAGCTTCTATCTGCCTACTAGTCGCCTTACTTATAGTTGTGTGTGTGTGCGTGTGTGTGCATGTGTGTGTATTTCCATTTTGTTTTAGGTGAGCTGACCCATTTCAGTATTTCTTGTGAGTCAGGCATTGTATTGGAGAATTCTCACAATTTTTGTACATCTGGAAAGGTCTTAATTTCTCCTTCATATCTAAAGGAGAGCTTTGCTGGATACATTATTCTAGGCTGATAGTTATTTTCATTTAATAGTTTGACTATTTTATTCCAATCCTTTCTGGTTTGTAAAACGATAATCTAATGGGTTTCCCTTTATAAAGTAACCATCTTCTTTTCCCTGGCTTCCCTGAGAATTCTGTCTTTGTCGTTGACATTTTATAATTTTAATACAATGTGTCTTGGAGAAGGCCTTTTTGGGTTGAGATCATTGGGTGTTCTGTTGATTCCTTGAATTCCAAGCTCCAGCTCATTCCTTAGATTTGAGAAATTATCATCCACTATTTGTCTAAAAATGCTGTCTAGTCCCTGCTCCTCTATCTTGCCTTTGATAGTGCCCATTATTCTTATGCCTCTTGATGGTATCGATTAGTTCTTGTATTTCTCTTTTATTATTTTTTATTCTTCGGTTTCTCTCTCCTTCCTTCTGATTTATTTTTAGATTTCTGTCTTGGATATGACTGATTCTTTTCTCCATTTGGTTGACTCTTTTTCCCAAGCTTGCTATTTCATTTTTCATCTTCTTCAGTGTGTTCTTAATCTCCGAAATTTCTATATAGATCTTTTGAAGAATTTCTTTTTCTTTGCTATAAAACTCAGTCTGTTGATCTATTTGTTGTTGTTGTTGTTGTTGTTGTTATTGTTTTCAATTGCTGGAATTGTTGATATGAATTGTTTTGGAGCTCATTGAGTTTTTTTCAGAAGTACCTTCCTGAATTTTCTGTCATTTAGTCTCATATTTCTATGTCTTTGAGCTTATTTTATGGAGATTTTTCTTTCTTTCTGTGCTTGTCACCATAGTTGTTTATTATGTTTAATAATAAACAACTATTTCTCTTCCTGAGCATTAATGTAAGTGTATTCTGCTTATTTTTTTCCTGTAAAGAAGATTTATTATATAAAATCTCTCTTTAGCCTATTGCTAAGAAACATTTTTTTTCTTTTGGTTTCCAGCAGATGGCGTCTAATCCTCTTGGATCCCTGCTTTATATAACAGCTTAATAATGACTTTTTTTCTTATAAATATTCAATTACGCTCACTTCCCTCAGTCTCAGTCCCCATCAGTGTTAGCAACAGTTTCAGTAGCATTTGCTCATATTGCCCTGGGGCTCCGTTGGTTTGGTCTTGGAGGATATGGGGAAAGGTGCCCTCTAGATTGGAGGATGGGGGCTGCAGCTCAGCCTTGCATTTTTCAACCCCAACTGCTAATAATCAGCTGTTGCTCTCTGACATCACTCTCTCTGCTTTCTGCCATGATCCTTGTGCACTGTTGCTGAGGGGAGCTCACAGCTCTCTCAGGGTTTCTATTCAAGAAACCCAGTGTACCTTTTCCCCTCCCGCTCCTCTAGCAGGGAGCTCCATCTGTGAGAGGCAGCTTCTTCATTTCTCCCATTCCACTGCCCAACTCCCGCGGGTCTGACACCATAGACTATTTTTTAAATGCTGATTTTGCCATAGTTTCTACGCTTATACCAGGCCTGTAGAACTTACCTGAATGTATCTCCTTATCTAAAGTGTGAACTCTCCAAAGACAGAGTCTTTGTCCCATCCTGTTTTGTATCCATACAATTTTGGGCCCTGTGTCCTCTGTTCAGGTCTTTGATGTGGGTGTTTCTCAGGCCTTTGTCATAGGACCTTTTCTCTCTGTGCACAATGTCATTTATACACAATTCTATATTTCAGCCCAAATCTCTCTTCCAAGCTCCAACTCTCTCTATATCTAATTTCTTAGACATGTCTCCCTGGCTACTGAGTTACCTCAAGCTCAGTGTGTCTAGAACTGAACTCATATGTTTCTCTCTCCTCTCTCTCTCTCTCTCTCTCTCTCTCTCTCCAGCATCCCTCGCATACACATTGGTTCCTGTTCCATGCTTCCCCATTTCAGCAAATAGCACTACCATCCTCCATGTTACTCTCTGCTGACTCTTCTTTCTCTTTCACCTCCCAATTTCAATCATTCACTTTAATCCATTCATTCACCAACTCAGAAACTTAAATTTCCTTTCTAAAATGCTTTCTTATAGAAAATGTCAAACATATACAAAATAGAATAATGCAATACAACTCCTCCCACATACTAATTGCTCAGCTCTAAATTTACCAATTCATAGACAGTCTTGTTTCATATGTCCCCAGTTCTCCCCAATCTCAGTTATTTTGAAACAAAGCCAAAGGTTCATTTTATTTCATCTGTATATCATGTATTTCTTAAAAATAAGTTATGAGAACATCCAACATTTCATTATCACACCAAAAGCAAAATTAACAGTCATTCCATAATATAATCAAATAACCAGCCAATGTTCATGTTTCCTCATTGTTTTATAAATGGTTTTGCTTCTTTAGATTTGAATAAACAAATAAAGTCCCTACATTGCAATTGGATGATTGATCTCTTAAACTACATTATTCTATTGTTTTCCCTTAATCTTTCTGTTTTACTTTCTGCAATCCTTTGTTGAAGAAAATGCATCCTTTGTGCTGCAAGAGTTTCCTACAGTTTTGACTGTTGGTTGCTGTTGCCATATATTTACTATAATATTATTGTTGAGTATTGGTATTTAGACCTAGATTCTTGATCAAATTCTATTTCTCTCTTTCTCTCCAAGACTATTTCATCGGGCAATGTTTTATTCTTCCATCGAGAAGCACAAAATGTCTGCAATATCTGCCTCTTTCTCATTCAGTGATATTAGCAGCTGTTAATAATATTCATTACTTCAGTTCATTATTTCATAGGGGCTTGCAAATGCTGATTCTATAAATCTCTTTTCTTTTAGACAGAACATCCATCCCTTCATTAAATTTTATGGTTATCCTGAGTTCACTTAGGAAAGGCCGAGTAAATGCTTGATTCCACCACCACTACCTTTTATTTTAAGCAATTTTTTTTAAAATTAATTATTTTCTTAGCATCCTCAAAAGGTGACCAGTAAGAGGTTTTTGTTTAGGGGGTTTGGAGAAAGAGTACCATTATGAATTCATGGAGTTCTAAATATGTTAAGCATCTCATATATTGCAGTTATCATTATAAATGCTCAATTCACCACATATTTGGCCAGTGAAAGCCTTTTTGGATTGGCTCTTAAGTCCTTTTGAATACTTTCTTAGTTTCTTTTAATAGCTTTACTGAGGTAAAACTGACATACAGTAAACTGCACATATTTAAAGTATATAATTTGATAAGTTTTGACATATATATACAACCATAAAACCATCACCATAATCAAGATAATGAACAGATCCATTACCCCAAAGGTTTCCTCATGCTTCTTTATAATCCTTCCCTTCACACTTCTTCACCATGCCCATACTTACGCAACATCAATTCTACTTTCTGTAACTATAGATTTTTATTTTCCATAAAATCATGTGAATGGAAATGTAGAATATATATGTATTTTACTGGCTTCTTTTACTTAGCATAATTATTTTGATATTCATTCACAATATTGCCTTTATTAATAGTCCATTATGAGGTATATATTTGCAAATATTTTCTTTTAGTCTTAGGCTTATCTTTGTATTTTTTTAAGAATATCTCAGACAGTAGAAATTTTTCATTTGGATAAAGTCCAGTTTCTCATTTTTTTTTCTTTTTTACATCAAGTTTTTGGTGTTGTATCTCAGAAATCTCTACCCAGTCTCAGGGCACAAAGATTTTCTCCTAATTTTTCCACTGAAAATTTTTAAGCTTAGAGCTTACATATAGATCTACCATCAACTGTCCAGCTTTATTGAAATATAAGATAATTAGTTGCTTATATTTACACTGACAATTCAATGAGTTTTTTTTTCAATTATAGTTGGCGTACAATGATATATTAGTTTCATTTGTACAGCATAGTGATTATATATATATCACAAAACGATCACCCCACTAAATCTAGTACCCCTCTTCCCCCTTACACATTTATTACAACATTGTTGACTATGTTCCTTATGCTACACTTTATATCTCCATGACTATTTTGTAACTATTCATTTGTACTTCTGAATCCCTTTGCCCTTTTTCACCATCTCCCCAACCACCTTCCTGTCTAGTAGCCCTCAAAATATTCTCTGGACCTATGAGTTTGCTCCATTTGTTGTTGTCGTTGTTTATTTTGTTCTTTAATTTCCACATGTATGTGAAATCATGTGTTATTTGTCTTTATCTGACTTACTTCATTCAGCACAATACCCTCTAGGTCCATGAAGGCAATATCTTTTTCCATCCCCTTCCTTTTAGTCTGTGTGTGTCTTTTAATCTGAAGTGAGTCTCTTATAGGCAGCATATGTAGGGATCTTGTTTTCTTATCCATTGAGCCACTCTATCTTTTTGTTGGAGCACTTAATTCTTTTCCATTTGAGGTACTTGTTGATAGGAATGTAGTTATTACTATTCTTTATTCGTGTTTTTGATACTTTTTTTTATTCTTAAAAAAGTTGCTCCAATATCTCCTGTAATACTGGCTTGGTGTTGATGAATTCTTTTAGCTTATTTTTGTCTAGGAAGCTCTTTATCTGTCCTTCAACTCTAAATAATTGCTTTACTGGATAAAGTATTCTTGATTATAGATCCTGGGTTTTCATCACTTTGAATATTTTGTGCTAAGCCCTTCTGTCTGAATAGTTTCTTTTGAGAAATCAGCTGCCAGTCTTATGGGAGCCCCCTTGTAGGTAACTAACTGCTTTTCTCTTGCTGCTTTTAAGATTTTCTCTTTGTAATTAACCTTTGACACTTTAATTACAATGTGTCTTGGTGTGGGCCTCTTAGGGTTCATCTTTTTTGGGACTCTCTGAGCTTCCTGGGGTTTTATGTCTATTTCCTTCACCAGGTTAGGGAAGTTTTTCATCATTATTCCTTCAAATAGTTTTTTTTTAACTTCTTGTTGTCCCTGTTCTCCTTCAAGTAGCCCTATGACATGGATATTTTTTCATTTAATTATGTCCCATAGGCTCCTTAAATTATTAGGATATTCTTGGCTTCGTTTTTCTTGCCGTTCTGATTGGGTGTTCTTGGTTTCTCCATCCTCTATATCAGTGGTTTGATCCTCTTCTTCATCCACTCTGTTAATTGCCTGTAATATACTTTTCATCTCAGATAATGTGTTCTTAATTTCTGACTGGTTCCCTTTTATAATTTCCATTTCTATTTTTGTGATTTTTATCTCTTTTTTTAAAGTTCTCACTAAGTTCATTTACTCTCCCCCTAAGTTTATTGGGCATCTTTGTAATCAGTGCTTTGTACTCTGCATTTGTTAGATTGCTTGACTCAATTATTCCTGGATCTCTGTTCTGTTCTTTCATGTGGTTTCTGCTTCTTTGTCTTCCCACTTTGACTGTCTTTCTGTGTCTATTTCTATGTAATAAGCAACGCTCCTAAGTCTCCTGGTCTTATTAGTGTGGCTTTGTGTAGTAGATGTCCAGCAGCATAGTCCTAAGAGAGGTTCAGTTGCAGACCAAGTTTAGCCCCAGCCTGTGGCCATCTGGGGCCACCTGTGAAGATTCAGCAAGCAATCCACAGATGCTGTGCTTATAGTTGCCTCAAGAGGCCATGCCAGAACCCAAGGTCAGCTACTACCAGTGTGGGTCTTGGAGCTGCTCATGACAGGATACAAGACTCACCAGGGACACAACTGGATGAGAGTTGGGTAGGGCTGCAAGTTGGGAGAGGCACAGTTTCAGGGAATCTTCTGGGCAGAGTGACCTCTGTTACCCCGTTTGATGATTCCTCAGCTATGGTGATGCTGCGTCCGCATGCTGGGATGGGGAAGGGCTCGACAGACGAACAACAGATACCACAAGCACTTCTGCCTCGGAGAAAGCCTTGCATCTGGCCCTCACTCTGACAACTCAGTGTTCCCCAAGTTCCTTTGAGGTGCCCCCCGCCCTGCCCCCTCCCCAAGCAGTCTGGCTCTGGTGCTCAGAGCGAGCTTGGTGTCCAGCTCAGCAAAAGCTCACTCCTGGACACAGCTTCTTTAAGAGGCATCTGTAGCTGCCAGCTGCTGCTGCTGTAGCCTCTGTCCCACTCACCCACTCAGGACTGGGCAGCCTCACATTTTTGCTCCCTCCTACCTTCTACTGTTGCAGGTCGATGTGTTATATCTCTCCCTAGTTGTAGTGCTTCTGTTCATTTAGACCCCCAGGTGACTCTGGTTGCTGTTTCTTCTGTTTTTCCATCACACCTTTGATGTGGTCGCAAGAAGGAATGAACATAGTCTCTATCATCTACACCATTTTTTCTGATCTCCCTACAATCAATTGTCAGTTAACTTTTGTATATAGTGTGAGGTACAGATCAAATTGATCAAATTGATTGATTGATTGATTGATTGATTTAGCATATAGATGTCCAATTATTCCAACGCCATTTGTTGAAGACTATTCTTTTTCTGCTGAGTTGCTTTTGCAGCTTTGTCAAATTGACCACGTATGTGTGGGTCTATTTCTAGACTCTCTATCCTGTTCCATTGATATATTCGTCTATCTTTATGCCAATAATACACTGTCTTAATTGCTGTAGCTTTTATGTTTTTGAAGTCAGGTTCTGTAAGTCTTTAAACTTTTTTTGTCTTTTTTCAAATGTTTTGGCTATTCTTGATCCTTTGCATTTCCATGTGCAGTTTAAAATTACATTGAATCTATGATGATCAATTGTGGAGAAATCAATATCTTAATAATAGCTTTTCACTATTCAGGTCTTTAATTTTCCTAGCAATTATGTTTTCAGTGTACAGATTTTGCACATTATTTTGTCAGATTTATCCCTAAGTATTTCATATATTTGATGCTATAATTATTTTTAATTTCAATTTTAATTGTTGTTAATTTATAAAAATATAATTCATTTTTTAATATTAATCTTGTATCATCAAATATTACTAAATTCACTTATTAGGTCTAGCAGCTTTTTTTGTAGATGTCATAATATTTTTTACATTGTCATCTGTGAATAAAGATAGATTTACATCTTCCTTTCAAATTTGGATGCCTTTTTTCCCTTATGCTTTACCACACTGTCTAGAATCTCTAGTAGTGTTAAATAGAAGTGCAAATGTGAACATCTTTGCCTTGCTCTCAGTCTTAGTGCAGAATGCATTCAGACTTTCATCATTAGTTATAATGCTTAGGATTTTTCATAGATAATCTGTAGCAAATTGAAGAAGTTTCCTTCTATTTCTACTTTGCTTTGAGTTTTTGTCAAGGTTGTTGAATTTTATAAAATTATTTTCTGCATCTATTGAGATGACCCTATATCCTCCCCTCTTTGGTCTGCTAACATGGTGAATTGTGTTGATTGATTTTTTAATGTTAAGCCAACCTACCATTCATGGAATAAACTACACTTGGATATAATGTACCATCATTTTTTATATTGTTGAAATCAATTTTCTCAATTTTTGTTAAGAATTTTTGTGTCTATACTCCTGAATGATATTAGTCTGTAATGGTAATGCTTGACTCATAGAATGAGCTAGGAAGCAACCCCTCATTTTCAATTTTCTGGAAGAGTTTGTGTAGGAGTGGTATTACTTATTTCTTAAATATTTGGTAGAAATCACCAGAGAGACTGTCTAGCTTAGGAGTTTTCTTTGTGGGCAATGTTTGGTTACAAATTCAGGTTTTTTTTTTTAATTGATATAATATTATTCAGATTATCCACTTCTTCATTAAGGTTTGGTAGTTTTTATATTGCAAAGGAATTACCAAAGATATAACTGGGCCTTGCCACAGATGGGCTTTCTGAAATCAGTTGTATATGTCTTTGCCTAGAAACTAAAAGAAAAGTAGATGAGTTTCAAAGCTATGAAACAGAAACACAGATAGAAATACAAGACCACACATTTGCTTGTGGGCTTTGGCTAAGGGCAAAACTTTTGAACTGGAGCTTCGACTTTGCTTATGGCATACAAAACTTTATTATATATATTTTTATTTTTTTTAGCATGGTACTTTTTAGTCTTTTGCCACCAACCAAGTAGACTACTTGACTAGTTTCTATTTTCTGCATATAAAAAAGGATTAGGGCTGTTTTTTCTAATTTTAGAAATACAGGCATACGTGACAAGTTGATTTGTCTTGCTCACCCTGCAAAAATTAACTTTTCAAAGGATTTACAGCTTACAATTATAGCCATAAAATTAGGTAAAAGTATTATGCTGTTCTTGGCAAATGAAGACAGAGATCTTAGTCTACTATTAATGGGTTTTATACTTGGTGGGTGGGGAATTGGGGGTCCTATTATTTTTCTTCTAGTCATGAGGGATGGATTTTCTATGAAACATTCTATTTTCTTGGTTCTGGTCCTCCTTCCAATGTCATCTTTCCTCATCTCTGAGCAAGACAAAACATCTTTAGCTTCATCTACATCAGTAAGCCTTAGCTAAATATCTAGCTAAACATTATCTTCATGGAAACAACTTCTATTTGTATTCCATTCTGTTTCCTCCTAATAGTTGCCACTGCTGGTGAACTCTACGTGGACTCACTGTCCATCTCAACTGAGCATTTGTTAGACTC
>NW_024348527.1:1056189-1084629 GCF_902729225.1 Pteropus medius
TGTTTTTTTTTTTTATTTCTAAGTAGTATTCCATTGTACAAATATACCACAATTTGTTTATTAATTCATCTACTGTTGGAAATTTGGGCTCTTTCCACTTTGGGGTTATTATGAATAAAGTTGCAACGAACATTCATAAACAAGTCATATTCAATTTTTTATCATCTTATCCCCAGCATCTAGCACAGTGCCTGGTACACAGCAGGCACTCGATAAATATTCAGGGAGAAAAATGAATGAATGTAATCCTTACAATGTTAATCATAACTCTACCTTTCCCTCCTCCTTTGGAAAGCATATTAGAATACAAATGATTAAGAGTGAGCCAATTACAGAAAGAAATTTAAATACCCTCTTAATTTTCTAAAAAGTAAGGTGCAGAATTTGTACTTTAAATATCATTACTAACCATTACTTATGGCGCACCTCACAACTGAACTTGTCATACAAGTGTGTCATGATCCTATATGTAAGATTTCCAGATAAAATATAGGATGGCAAGTTAAATTTGAATTTCAGATAAACCGAAATAGTTTTTTAGTATGTCCCTATCATTACATGGAACATACTTATACGGATTTGGGACATACTTATAGTAAAAAGTTGTTGTTTCTCTGAAATTTAAATTTAACTTGGCATCCTGAATTTTTATTTGCTAAATCTGTTCACCTTTACTACATGTGAACTGTGGGGCTTCTGGTCCTCAGGCCCCTTCCAGCCTTAAATTGTAAAGATTCCTCACGTTTCCAGTGACTGGCCCTAGGAAATGCTGTTTTTTTTTTCATAGCTGTCATTAAGTACTAACTAACACAGGAAAAAGAGACATCTATTTTAAAAATACTGTTGGCAACATTCACTTTAAATTCTAACTGGACACTACATCCCCTCAGTCTGGCTGGCTAGGGCTTTTTCAAGTGAAATCCAGCATGCTTGTTCCTCTCTCCAACCCTGGGCCCCATCAGTTGTGTTTGTGTGTGTATGTGAACACATCAGACAAACATTGGAGGGAAATAACTTCCTGCACTACTCAGCAATGTTTTGTGTCAGCTTCATTCTTAAAGTGTGGGTGACAAGTTCCAGCTGGTAGGGACCCAGCTCTTACAAATTACTTCTTTCTCTTCCCAGAACCTTTTATTCATAAACTCATAGGGAATTATTCTTGAAAGGCAAGTGCACATTAAACAAATGACAAGACTCAGCAGCAGTGGTAGTGTGTGTGTCTGTGTGTGTGTGTGTGTGTGTGTGTGTGTTTAAATAATATCAATGAATGGTTTGTTTTAGAATTGCTCAGAGTAAAGCCAGACTCCATATTACTTTTATTTTTAAAAAAATATATATTTTTTATTTTTCAATTATAGTTGGCATACAATATTATATTAGTTTCAGGTGTACAACATGGTGATTAAACATTTATATATCTTATGAAGTGATCACCTCAATAAATCTAGTACTTGTCTGACAGCATACATACTTATTACAATATTATTGACTATTTTCCTTATGCTATACTTTATACTCCCATGACTATTTTGTAACTATTAATTTGTACTTCTTAATCCCTTCCCCTCTTTTACCCACCTCCCCCAACCCTCCTTCCTTCTGGCAACCTTCAAAATGTTCTCTGTGTCTATGAGTTTCTTTGTTTTGTTTGTGTATGTTGTTCCTTAGATTCCACATGTAAATGAAATAATATGGCATTTGTCTTTCTCTGTCTGAATTACTCCACTCAGCACAATACCCTCTAGGTCCATCCATGTTATTTCAGATGGCAAGACTTCATTCTTTTTTCATGGCTGAGTGATATTCCACTGTATGTATGTAGCTGCTCTTTTTTATCCATTCATCCATTGGTGGTCACCCAGGTTGCTTCCGTATCTTGGCTATGGTAAATAATGTTACAATGAATATATGGATATCTTTTCAAAGTAGTATCTTGGGTTTTATGGATAAATATCCAGAAATGGAATTACTGAGTCCTTCTTTATCTTTTGTTACAGCCCTTTTTATAAAGTCTATTTTGTCTGGTATAAGTATTGATACCCCAGATTTTTTTTCATTTCCATTTTCATGAAACATCTTTTTTCACCCCTTTACTTTCAGTCTGTGTGTGTGTGTTTTGATCTGAAGTGAGTCTCTTGTAGTCAGCACATGTAAGGGTCTTGTTTTCTTTTCCATTCAGCCATTCTATCTTCTCATAGCAGTCCATCACCTTAACCACTCGGCCATCTTGTCCCAGTCACCTTATCTTTTGATTGGAACATTTTATCCTTTTTCATTTGAAGTAATTGTTGATAGATATGTAGTTATTGCCATTTTATTATTCATATATATATATGAATAAGAATATATATATTATATATATATACAATATGTATATATTGTAATATATATATTCTTCTTCTTAAGGAAATTCCTTTAACGTTTCTTATAATACTGGCTTGGTGTTAATGAACTCCTTTAGCATTTTGGGGGGAGTCTGGGAAGCTCTTTATCTGTCCTTTGATTCTAAATGATAGCTTTGCTGAGTAATCTTGGTTATAAGTCTTTGTTCTTCATCACTTTGAATATTTCATGCCATTCCCTTCTAGCTTGTAAAGTTTCTGTTGAGGAATCAGCTGCCAATCTTATGGGAGGCACTTCATAGGTAACAAACTGCTTTTCTCTTGCTACTTTGAAGATTCTCTCTGTCTTTAACCTTTGTCATTTAATTATGATGTGTCTTGGTGTGGGTTCATCTTGTTTGAGACTCTCTGAGCTACCTGGGGTTGTATTCTATTTCCTTCACCAGGTTAGGGAAGTTTTCCATATTATTTCTTCAAATCGGTTTTCAATTCCTTGCTCTCTCTCTTCTCCTTCTGGTACCCCTATGATGTGAATGTTGTTGCACTTGATGGTGTTCCAGAGGCCTTTTAAACTATCCTCATTTTTATGGATACTTTTTTCTTCTTCCTATTCTGATTGGGTGTTTTCTGCTACCTTATCTTCTAAATTGCTGATTCCGTCTCTGCTTCATCTAATTTACTGCTGATTTCTCCTAAGGTATTCTTCATTTCAATTATTTTATTCTTCATTTCTGAATGGTTCTTTTTTATGTTTTTTATCTCCATTTTTATGTTTTCTATATCTTTGTTAAAATCTTCACTGAGTTCATCTACTCTTCCCCTAAGTGCATTGAACATCCTTACAGTCAGTGTTTCTAACTCTGCATCTGGTAGATTGCTTGTCTCCATTTTGTTCAATTCTTTTTCTGGAGCTTTGTTCTGTTCTTTCATTTGGAACATGTTTCTTTGTCTCTCCATTTTTTTCTGCCTCCCTAAGTTTGTTTCTATGTATTAGGTAGGGCTGCTATGTGTCTTGGGCATAGTAGAGTGGTTTTATGTAGTAGATGTCCCATGGGACCCAGTGGTTCAGTCTTCTCTGGTCACCTGAGCCAAGTGTTCAAGGTATGTCCCTTGTATGTCATGTGTATGCCCTCCTGTTATAGTTGAGCCTTTGTTGCTATTTGCATGTAAATGGGAAGGACTGAACCTTGGGCTGATTGATTGTGAGGACTGGCCAGTGAGAGGCTGACCCAACAGAGCAGGATCACTTTTGCAAGGCTCTGATGCCCGCCCACTCTGCCCTGTTGGTGTGTCCCCCTCAGATGTCCTGGGTGGTACTCCTGCTTCAGTCAAAGCTGGCTACCAGGTGTTTGGGCCCAAGGGCCTCCTGGAAGGGGCCCAGCTACAGGCCAAGTTCAGCTGTATCCTGTGCCCTGCCAAGGGCCACCTAGCAAATGTTGCCAGGCAATCTGCAGATGGCCACTCCTATGCTGGGCTTAGAGGTGCCTCGAGAAGTTAAGCCAGGAACCAAGGCTGGCTGCCACTAGTGCTAGGCTTGGAGCTGCTCAGGAAGAGGTATGGGGCATGCCAAAGTCAGATGCTGCTTATTTGGGTTTTGTGAATCTTTGAGACGTTTTAAGAAAGTCCACAGCATGAGCTAAGACAGGCCATTTGTACAGAAAAAAAAAAACAGGAGGCAGCTTGGGTGCCCCACAATTTTGGAAGGGTAGGGTCTCAGGGAATCACCAGGACAGGGCAAGCAGCCTTAGACAGACTGATGGAGACTCAGATATAGTAGCTCCTGTGTCCTCATGCCAGGAGAGGAAAAAGGCTCAATAAAGAATCAATGTACTCTGCCTGCACTTCTGTTTGGGAGAAAGCAGCCCCTCCGGCCCTCACCCTGAAGCCAGACAACTAAGTTCCTCTCCATATTTCCTGGCACTCCTCAAGCAGCTGCCCCAGTGCTGGACCTAAGAGCAAAAGCATCCATTACTGAGTAAGGCCATTTGTGAACCCTTTAAGAGAAATGTTTACAACTCCCACAGCCTTCTGTCTCACTCAGCCACTGGTCTTCACAGCCAGTGGTTGTGGGAACTTCTCTTCCTGGAATCCTGGGCTGGGGAGCGCAGTGTGGGGCTGTGACCTTTAACTCCTCCAAGAGACCCTCTGCAGCCATGATATCCCTCGTAATTCTCGATTGCCACATGAGGTTGTGGTACCAGCTTGTTTTGTGTCTCCTCCACTCCTACAAGTCTTGAGGTGACCTCTAATCTGTATCCCCAGTGTACAACTTCTGTTCAGCCAGACCTCAGACAACTCCTAATGATGGTTATTCTGTAGTTTACTTGTAATTTTGATGTGGTTGTGAGAGGCGTCTAACATAGTGTTTACCTACTAAGCCATCTTGAATGGAAGTCTAGACTCTCTCTATTATTAGTACAAAGTTCAGAACCCTAAGATGAGGTTAAAGGGGGCCTGGTTTAGTGGAAGAGCACTAAAATTTTGAGTCAAACCTGGATTTGAATTTGTGAAACGATGATGGTAATAGTGTCTACCTCACAGTTTATAGTTGGGTCAGTTCTGTGACATAACAAAAGTGAAATACTTAGCCAGGCACATAGCGATGCTCAATAAGTGGTAGCCATTATTGTGCATGTGGCCCGAGGAGTAGGTCTGATCCATCCAAAGAAGCCTTTCTGGGTTTCTGAACCCTGAGTCCATGAGCATGGAATGAAGGTTATTAAAGAGTACCTCATCGTCTTGTATTATTTTTTCATTTTAGACATTTAGCTGTGCACTGAAAAACGAAGCCTTCAAGTCCACTTTGTCACTTAACTAGCAAGCAACACCAATTCTCTAAGATTCATTTTTTTAATCTAAAAAACACATAAAAATTCTTTCTTTGTATGTTTCAAAAAATAGTTATGGTAATCATACCTGAAGATTGTTCAGAAAGTGTACAAACAGTATCGGTAATATTGCAAAGTTGATTTTTTTTAAAGGCACTTCTTTTGACACTCTTCTTTTCATGACTTACTAATTTCAGGCTAGTTCCTGTAACTAGTGATAGTGGGTCCAGTGGAAAAATACAAGAGGCAGGGAGTGAAAATACCTGTTTATTTTTTTTTCCAGGTGTCCTTTTTTTAATCTTTTTTTTAAGTTTATTGGGGTAATATTGGTTAATACAATTATATAATTTTCAGGTGACATTATAATTTGACATCTATATATTCTATTGTGTGATTACCACCCAGAGTCCAGTTTCCTTCAGCTACCATATACCACTTCACCCTCCCCCAACACCACTATATTTGACCCCCTTTACCTGGTCTACCTCTTCCAACCTCCCCCATGCCCTTACATCTGGTAACAACTAGTCCATTGTCCATGTTCCTAAGTCTATGTTTGTCCTGTTCGTTTGTTGCTTTAAGATTTATATCCCATGTATAAGTGATATGATATATTTTCAGCTTCTGTCTGGCTTATTTTGCTTAGCATGATTATCTTGAGGTCCATCCATGTTGTCGCAAATGGCAGTATTTCATCTCTTCTTATGGCTGAGTAATATTCCATTGTATATCTATACCACAGCTTCTTTATCAAATCATCTATTGTAAGACACTTCAGTTGCTTCCATGTCCTGGCCACTGCAAATAATGCTGCAATGAACATCGGCGTGCAAATATCTTTTCAGATATAGGTTTTCAAGTCTTTGGGGTAAATATTCAGTAGAGGGATTGCTGGATCATATGATAGATCAATCCTTACTCTTTTGAGGAACCTCCATACTATTTTCCACAATGGCTGTACCAATTTACAGTCCCATCAGCAGTGTATGAGCGTTCCTTTTTCTCTACATCCTCTCCAATATTTCTTATTATTTGTCATGTTGATTACAGCTATTCTAACAGGTGTGAAATGGTATCTGATTGTGGTTTTGATATGCATTTCTCTAATAGCTAGCGATGTTGAGCATCTTTTCATATAGTTGTCGGCCATTTGTAGGTCTTCTAGGGAGATGTGTCTGTTCAGGTCCTCTGTCCATGTTTTGATTGGATCATTTGTTTTTTTTTTTATTATTGTGTCATATGAATTATTTATACATTTTGAATATTAGGCCCTTATCAGAGGTGTTGCTTGCAAATATATTTTCCCATTTGGACGATTGTCTTTTTACCTTGTTGACAGTTTCTTTTGCTGAGCAGAAGCTTTTTAGTTTGATGTAGTCCCATTCATTTATTTTTGCTTTTACTTCCCTTACCTTTCAGGTCACATTCATAAAATCTTCTTTAAGCCCAAGGTCCTTGAGTTTAGTTCCTGTATTTTCTTTTATACATTTTACTGTTTTACGTCTTATATTCAGGTCCTTAATCCATTTTGAGTTAATTTTGGTGTGCGGTGATAGACAACAATCTACATTCATTCTTCTGCAGGTGGCTTTCCAGTTTTCCCAGCAACCTTTATTGAAAAGGCTTTCCTTTCTCCACTGTATATTTTTGGCGTTTTTGTCGAAAATAATTTGCCCATATAAATATTGATTTATTTCTAGATTCTTGATTCTGTACCACTGATCCGTGCATCTATTTTTCTGCCAATACCATGCCATTTTAATTACTTTCGCTTTTTAGTATAATTTGAAGTCGGGCAGAGTGATACCTCCAGCATCATTCTTTTTTCTCAGAATGGTTTTGGCAATTCAGGGTCTTCTGTGCTTCCATACAAATCTGATGATTTTTTTGTTCCATTTCTTTAAAAACTGCCGATGGGATTTTGATGGGAATTGCATTAAATCTGTATAATGCTTTAGGTAATATGAGCATTTTAACTATGTTGATTCTTCCAATCCAAGAACACAAAATATCTTTCCATTTCTTTGTATCTTCTTCAATTTATTTTAATACGGTCTTATAGTTTTCACTATATAGGTCCTTAACATGTTTCATTAAATTTATTTAGGGATTTCTATATAGAGAATCATATCATCTACAAATAGTGACAGATTGACTTCTTTGTTTCCTATTTGAATGCCTTTTATATCTTTCTCTTGCCTGTTTGCACTTGCTAGGACCTCTAATGTTATATTGAATAACAGTGGTGATAGTGGGCAACCTTGCCTTGTTCGTGATCTTAGAGGGAAGGTTTTTAGTTTTTCGCCATTAAGTATAATATTGGCTGAGGGTTTGACATATATGGCCTTTATTGTGTTAAGGTACTTTCTTTCCATACCAATTTTGTTAAGTGTTTTGATCATAAATGGTTGCTGTATCTTGTCGAAGGATTTTTCTGCATGTATTCATATGATCATATGATTCTTATTTTTTAATTTGTTTATGTGGTGTGTCACATCGATCGATATGCATATGTTGAACCATCCCTGTGCCCCTGGGACGAAGCTTACTTAATCATAGTGTATAATATTTTTAATATGTTGCTGTATTCGGTTCACTAGTATCTTATTTAGATTTTTATATCTACGTTCATGAGGTATATTGATCTATAGATTTCTTTTTTTGTGTTATCTTTACCAGGTTTTGGTATCAGAGCAATATTGGCCTCATAAAATGAATTTGGAAGTACTGACTCCTCTTCGATTTTTTGGAAGAATTTGAGGAAAATAGGTATTAAATCTTCTTTGAATGTTTGGTAGAATTCACTGATGAAGCCATCTGGTCCTGGACTTTTATTCTTTATTTTTTTGTAGGTTTTTGATGATTGTATCAATTTCCATATTGCTGATTGGTCTTTTTAGATTTTCCAGATATTCTTGATTCAGTCTAAGGAGATTGTATTTTTCTAAGTACTGGTCCATTTCCTCTAGGTTATTACATTTGGTGTTATATACTTTTTCATAGTATTCTTGCATGGTCCCTGTATTTCTGCGATGTCCGTCGTAATTTTCCCTCTTTTATCCCTGACTTTATTTGTGTCCTTTCTCTTTTTTCTTTGATGAGTCTAGCCAGGGGTTTGTCAATTTTATTAACCTTCTCGAAGAAACAGTTCCTTGTTGTATTTATTTTTTCTATTTTTTTTCAATTTAATTTATTTCTGCTCTAATTTTGATTATTTATTTCCTTTTGCTAACTTTAGGCCTCATTTGTTCTTCGTTTTCTAGTTTTTTTAAAGTGACGCTTAAGTTGTTTATTTGGGCTCATTCTTGTTTTTGAAGATAGGCCTGTAATGATATGAACTTTCCTCTTATGTCCGCTTTTGCCATGTCTCAAAAGTTTTGATATGTTCTACCATCATTATCATTATTCATTACTATGTATCTCTTGCTCTGTCTTGTTATTTCTTCTCTGACCCAGTTATTCTTCAGTAGCATGTTGTTTAATCTCCATGTGGTTCTTCCTGCTTTCTTTCTACAGTTGAACTCTAGTTTCAAAGCATTATGATCAGAGAATGTGGTTGGTCTGATTTCAATTCTCTTATATTTGTTGAGGCTACCTCTGTGTCCCTGTATGTGGTCGATTCTTGAGAATGTTCCATGTGCACTAGAGAAAAATATATAAGTAGCCGTTTTGGGATGGAAGGTTCTGTATATGTCAATTATGTCCAATTGGTCTAATGTGTCATCTAAGTATGTGATTTTCTTATTGATTTTCTGTTTGGTTGATCTGTTCATATCCAACAGTGGAATATTTAGGTCCCCTAGTACGATAGTGTTTTGGTCTGTTTCTCTCTTTAGTTCTGTTAGCAATTGCTTTACATATATTGGCATTCCCTGATTGAGAGCATAGATATTAATAAGTGTTATGTCTTCTGGGTGCGTGTCTTCTTGGATCTCTGCTTTATTTAAAGTTTTAATAATGTCTCTCAGTATCTTTCTTTACCATTTTTATTTCGAAGTCTATTTTGTCCAATATTAGTACTGCTACTCCCACTTTTCTTTGAACGTGCCTCATCTCTTTTTTCTTCTGAACGTGCCTTATCTCCTTTCCTCTTTGCTTGAAATATCATTTTCCACCCTTTCAGTTTTAGTCTACATTTGTCTTTGAAGCTGAGATGTGTCTCCTGGAGAAAGCATATGGTTGGGTTTTGGTTTTTGATCCATTTTGCAACTCTGTGCCTCTTTATTGATGAATTCAGTCCATTTACATTTCGGGTGATTATTGAAATATCACCCGAAATTTCAATAATCACCCGAAATATATATATATTTTATATATTTGATATATATATGATATATATATATGATATATATATATATATATATTTCGAAGTCTATTTTGTCCAATATTAGTACTGCTACTCCCACTTTTCTTTGAACGTGCCTCATCTCCTTTTTCTTCTGAAAAATATATATATATCTTATGAAAGATATATATATATATATCTTATGAAAGATATATATATATATCATATATATATAGATGTATAGATATATATATATATATGGCTTCTTATAGTCATTTTATCTTGTTCCTGGTAGCTCATTGTTTCCATTGCTTCCTTGTCTTTGTGTTTCTGTTTTCTTTATTTTGGTTGGCTTTTGTGGGTTCTCCGTTTGGTTCTTCTTGTTTTATGTTATATACTTCAGTTCTGAATCTTTGGTGTGTGATTACCATTACAAACATGTAAAGGATAGTTATGTATATTCAGTCTTCCATTTTCTTCTGCGCATGCCTTTCCTTTCCTCTTTGCGAATTTGGATTTTTGAATCTTCTCCTTTTCAGTCATTGTTATCTCAATTTGTCTCTATGTATGCTGAACATTCATTTCTATCTTGCTATAACAATTCTCTTCTTATTATTTTAGTTTATAATGCCCAGTTCTCAGTAAGGGTTGCACTCCTCTGTTTCTATTTGCCTGATAGTCACCTTGCTCCTAATTATGTATTTTTTTGTTGTTTGTTTGTTTGTTTGTTTGTTTTAGGTAAGCTGACCCCTTTCAGTATTTCCTGTAGTGCAGGCCTCGTAGTGGAGAATTTCCTCAATTATTGTATGTTTGGAAAGGTCATAATTTCTCCTTCATATCTAAAGGAGAGCTTAGCTGGATACATTATTCTAGGCTGGTAGTTCCTTTTACTTAATAGTTTAAATGTTTGATTCCACTCCTTTCTGGCTTGTAAGTTTTCCGCTGAGAATTGATGATAATCTAATGGGTTTTCTTTATAAGTTACCATCTTCTTTTCCCTGGCTTCCCTGAGAATTCTATCTTTGACGTTGATTTTTGATAACTTTAATACAATGTGTCTTGGTGAATTTGCGGCGGGGGGGCGGGGATGGGTTGAGATAATTGGGTGTTTTGTTGACTTCTTGAATTCCAAGCTCCAGCTCATTCCTTAGACTTGGAAAATTCTCATCCACTATTTGAAAATGCTTTCTAGTCCCTCTTCCTTTTCCTCACCTTCGGTAATGCCCATTTTTCTTATGTTTTCTCTCCTGATGGTATCAGCTAGTTCTTGTATTTCTCTTTTATTATTTTTCATTCTTTGGTTTCTCTCTTCTTCCTTCTGATTTATTTCTAGATTTCTGTCTTCGATATCACTGATCCTTTCCTCCATTTGGTCGATTCTATTTCCCAAGTTTGCTATTTCATTTTTCAACTCTTGTAGTGTGCTCTTCATCTCCAGAAGTTCTATTTGGCTCCTTTTGAGGGTTTTAATCTCCTTGCTAAAGAACTCATTCTACTCATCTAGTTGTTTTTTCAGTTCCTGAAATTGTTGATATGATTTGTTTCAGATCTCATTAAGTTTTTTCAGAAGTACCATCCTGAATTCTCTGTCATTTAAGTCACATATTTCTATGTCTGTAAGCTTATTTTCTGGAGATTTTTCTCTTTCCTTCTGAGCTGCCTTGTCACTTTGGTTGTTCATAGTGTTTAATGGACTATTTTTCTGCCTGGGCATTAATGGAAGTGTGTACTGCTTTCCCCCAGCCTGCCCTCCCCAGAAAGAAGATTTACTGTTATTATGGTCCCTAGCCTGTTGCAAATAATGTTTTCTTCTTTTGGTTCCCAGTAGGTGGCATCTAAACCTCTTGGATCTCTGCTTTATTTAAAGTTTTAATAATGTCTTTCTTTCCTTATAAATGTTTAATCATGCTCGCTACCCTCAATCGCAGTTCCTGTTACTGTTAGTGACAGTTTCGGTAACGTTTGCTCAGATTCCCCTGGGGCTCCACTGTTCTGTCTTGGAGGGTATAGGGGCAGGAGCCCTCTAGGTTGAGGGATAGGGATTGTGGCTCAGCCTCAGTTTTGCAGCCATGGCTGGTAAAAATCAATTGTTGTTTCTCTGCCATCCTCGCTTTTCTGCCGTCCCTGTTTCTCTGCCTTCTGCCCTGATGATTGGGCACTGCTGCCAGCTGCGTGGAGCTCACGGCACTCTTGGGCAGGGCTGTTCAGGGAAGTCACCAATCCTTCTCCCCTTCCCCTCCTCCTACAGGAAGCTCCAGCTGGGAGAGGCTGCTGCTTTGTTTCTCCCAGTCCACCGCCCAACACTCAAGGTTCTGACCTGTGGTAGCTCTTATCTGCAGATCCCACGGTCACATTTGCTGGTGTGCAGTTTGAGTGTTTTTTGCTGAGTTTTAAATGTTCAGCTTATTGTTGTTTCAAGGGGAGAGATCTGGGAACATCTCTCACACCGCCATATTTAACCTAATCCTCCCTGCTTCAACCCTTGCCCCACTGTAGTTCACACAGAAACTAGAGTGACCTATCTTAAAAAGTAAATCAGTAGATGCCACTCCTGTGTTCAAAACCATTCAGTGTTTTTCCAAAATCAAATTATTTACAGTGGTCTATAAAATCTTTCATGACCTGCCCCTGCAACATCTCTGACCTCATCATCAACCTTAATCTCCTTATTCACTCCATTCCACGCTCTGGACTCCTTGCTACTTACCCAAAACATCAAGTGTGTTCTATCATTTTTACTGCCTCTGCTCTTGCCTTCACTCGGAACATTCACTCGTTCCCCAGATTACTACATAGCTTGCTCCCTCACAGAAGTTCTCAAACTTTACCGTACATCAGTATCACCGGAAGGGCTTGTTAAAACAGATTTCTGGGCCCCATTCTAAAATTTATGATTCAGTAGGTCTGGGCAGGGCAATAATTTACATTCCTAATATGTTTCCAGGACTGATAATACTGGCCCAAGGACCACTGCTTTGAGAAACACTGTTCTATGCTCACAAGTCACCTAATGAGCAAAGCCTTCCCTGGCTTTCTATAAAGTAACAACCTGACCCCAACACTTTTTTGTCCTTTTTACCCTGCTTTATGTTCCTCCATAACACGTATTATCTGACAAATATGGATGTAATATTTATTTATTTCCTTTCCCTCTGGATTGCAAACATAATGAGAGCAGGGGTTTGGTTTTACTTGTGGTTGTATGATACAGCCTTTATCCCCTGTGTCTAACACAGTGCTTAGCACATAGTAGGTGCTTAATAAATATTTATTGAGTGAATGGTCAAAATAAAATGTTATATAGCCAGCTTTCTGTGACCTAAGATTCTGGAGGACTTGCTCACAAGGATAGCTCACTTCTTGGGTTATCTTTTGCGTCATTGTCATCTCTGCTACTGCTCATGCTGGAAATCACTAGTGATGCCTGGAAAAACATATTGATTTGTAGAAGGAACACTGTGATGTAACTATTTCAGAAAACCAAAGGGGGAAGGATAATCCCAACTGGAGCTGGTCCAACACTTGTAATCAGTTGTTCTGAGAGCAATAATTTCAAAGCTCTTTACTGAGTACCTGCTTGTGCAAGGGCTACAGAGAAGAATTAAACAAGAGACCTGTTCCCAGGCTGATGGCAGAACCAAATAGATTGAGTCAAATATGGCAAAACATCATTAGCAAAAAGGAGAGAGCAAGAACTTTTGCCTGAAATTGCCAAAAGGAAAAAAAATGGGGGTGGAGGGAGTCTTCACCAAGAATATGGTGTTTGAGCTGGGTTTTGAAGAATGATTAGAAGTTAGGTTTGTGGTAAATGGCAAAAGTGGGTAAAGAAGGCATTTTATACAAAGGATCCAGCACCAGCATTGAAAAAGATGTGTGTGATATTGGTGGCATTAAAAAATATTTAATAATCAGTTATACGCAGACATCAATAAATCCAAATAGGTATTCTAACCAAGTAGAGTAGATATAAGCCACAGACAAACTGGCATGGCTGTATTGTAGCTTATCACTTGATTATCAGTTTCGAAGTGAGATCAGAGTATTACAGAGATGCTGAGTAGTGTAGCATAGCTAATATTAATGTAATAATAATAGCTAACATTGAGTGCTTAATATATTCTAGGCACTGTGCTTTGCACGCTTTATCTTATTAGATCCTCAGTCAAGCCTTATACAGTAAATAGTGTTGCCATCTTCATTTTACAGATGGAAAATTGGGTATCAACAAGGTTAAAACATTTGCCTAAGATCACCCACCTCAGACATATTATAACTGGAATTTAAGCCTACACAGACTGACTCCAGAGTTTATATGCTTAACTAAGGTATAGTGCCTCAGGTAATGGCTAGGACATAGGTTGCCTTTCTAATACTGTGGAAATATACAAAGAGGTAAAATAGGTTGACCTTTCCCTTATAGACATTCTTGTTTGATTGAAAAAAAAAAACAAGACTCTCAGTCATGCAACCTAAGGAACATTGTAACAACTGTCCCACAGCAATATGACACTTGCCAAATGAGTAGGACATATAGTGTGTGCTGTGTCTTTTCACTGAGCTGGACTGGTCGTGGAAGAAATGGAACTTGAGCTTGGTCTTGAGACGTATGCAATAGTGGGAAGAATATGAAATTGGGGTTAGAAATGCTAGGGTCTGCTGACTAGCAGTGTGACCTGGGCCAAAGTAATTTCCTTCAGTGTTCTAATCTGTAAAATGGGTGATTTGGATTATACTAATAGTTCTCAACAGAAATTTTGGAAATTGTGAGGTGTTTTGGAAATTGAGAGGGTGATTTTGGTTGTCAAAATGATTGGGGGAGGCTCTTAGGTAGGGGCCGGGAATGATAGGTGTTCTGTACACTACAAAGAATTGTCCTGCTTCTATATTTAGAAGACCCCTGGACATCCATGGAGGTGAAAACTCTGTTTATAAATTATCTGAGCCTAGAACACAACCACATTTTACATATTGAAATACGTTTTTCATGGTTTTATCATTATCAATGAAAATTATCCAGTAAATAAAGTAGAGATTGAACTATTTTTTCAGAACTTTACAGTGAGTTATCTACCATTTCAGAGAATCACCACACTAATAGAAACTCCAATCATGATATTTGAGTCACCAATACCATATCCCAGTGTCATTATGCTTCAGTAGGCTGTAGCATTTATGGCAATTCTGTATTGAGCTGCTACTTCTGACGATTTCATTACATCTTCTCATATAGCCATGTATGAGCATTTACATATTGAGATATATATTGTTTCATTGTAAATGACTTTTTTTCTTTGTAATATAATTATGGTATAATGTGTTTTAAATTATTGTTTACATCTTTATTATAACTTATTCCTATGAATTTCTTTTCAGAATAGCAAGAAAGAATAAAAATACTTATAATAAAAAATGGTATGCTGGTCTGATGAAGTTAAAAACCACTGTATTAGATAATCTCTCAGGGTCTTTCTAGTTCTACTTTTCTGTGGGTATAAGGAGGGTTTGGATTTTGAGAAGAAGGAGAAGATAATTCTAATCCCAGGGAGTGACATGGCCTGGTTGAGCAGGGCTTGGAGTGACCGCAGACAAATCAGGATAGGGCAGAGACTTCCTCAGGGCCTGGTCTTATGATCCATGGAAGCCACTCCGTTTATCCCTCCCCCATCACTGTAACTGAAGACTCCTAGGGGAACTGCCAGGACTGGCATTACAGGAAAATACTTGTGACCAGTGGGGCTTCTCTGGTTACTTTCTTCAATGACAGAGGACTGTGATGCTTTGCTGTCTGTTAACTGGGTGTCTTTGCCTCCTTGTTCTACCAAATCCCCAAGAAATCATAGTTTTGGCTCTTTACATTTTTGTTTAGCATCCTTTTATTGACATTTTCCCCCTGCCCTATTCAGCTCCCTTACCTCAGGCCTCATTGCTCTGTGCTAGAGATCTGGAAACTTTTGGTCAACGATAGATAGATCTTGTGGGACACCCAAAAGCCATTGTTTGAAAGTAGTCCATAGCTCTAAACAGACACCACTTCAACTTTGGCAATGCCTGTTGAATCCCCCTCCTTTGAAGCAGGTGCTTTTTATCATTTAGTAACATATTGGGTTTTTTTTCTTCCTACTAATCATATGTGCTCTTTGAAGACTGTTTGGAAAGTACAGAAATATATGGAGAAGCAAATACAAATTATCCATTATCCCAAGAAATATAGTACTCAACATAGACAAAATGACAGCATAGGTGAAGGTTAAATTCAATGCTACTCTGTCTCTCTGTTCTCTCTTCTATGATAACCACCAGTTTCCTCCTCTCACAGTACCTCTTGATCTCATCCTTATGAAAACTTGCCTGTCCTACATATGATAAAATGGAGGGCAAACTGGAAAGTGTACAATAGCACTTACCATGTCAAAGGCATATAAGAGAGATGAAATATCTCATATCAGGAAGGTGTTTGGAATCTAAAATAGCAATATTTTGTCATAGTTCTGCCATCACTACCTTATTACTGAGGTGTGGTGATAAAATGCTGTAGGAATGTCTAAAGAGATAAGAGACCATCTGAGAAATTCGCAGTGCTTCCTGGGACTTAAGAAAAGGCTCACAGTACAAAGAGGCAAGCATGATTAAGTATGAGGCTGGTTCATAAATATGCCCTCTCTTTTGAAAAAAAAAAACAGCCAACATTAAACAGAAAAGTTGGATGATACTAAATCCTTCCTAGAGATAAATGTCTTGTTACAGATAATAGCTAGAATTTATGTTTTGATTTTTCTCCAAGATGGATAAGATCAGAATGGCAGTTTCCACATTTTTGAGTTTTGATATAGAGAGTCTGGTAGACAGAGGACATAGAAAACACTAAGGTATAAGGGCTAGGGTCAAGACTTGGAAGTTAGTCAGACCTGGGTTCAAATCCCAGCTTCACTCATGTGGTCATCAAACATTCGTATATGCCATTCACTGTTTTAGACATTGGGGATACAATGTTGGACAACACAGATAAGGTCTCTACTAAAATGGAGCTTACATTCTAATGGAGAAAACAGAATTTTAATGTGGAAAATGTAATGTAGCAATATGATTAGAAGTAACTGGGGGCTACCTTAGGTTGAGTGGTCAGGAAAGGACTCTCTGATAATAGACAATCGAACTGAGATCTGGATGATGAAAAGGAGGCCCACACACACAAAAAAAATAAAACCCTAAGAGAAGAACATTCCAGGCAGAATTAACAGCCAAGGCAAAGGCCCTGAGACAGAAACACACTTAAGTTTTTAAAGAATAGAGTGAATACTTTTGTGATTGAAGCAGAGTGAGTCAGGAAGAGAGTGAGGAGATGAGGTTGGAGAGGGTCCGTGCATGTCAAGTTATTTGGGGGCCTTGTAGAAATTCAGCTAGTGATAATCATCATCATCATAAAACAGAGAAGAAAAAAAGGAAGTTGGAGAGTTTGAGGGATTTGAATCTGACTAACTGGGCGCAGGGTATAAGTGTAAGATTTGAATGGTGTGCTAATAGTAGAGCCTGAGGAGAACAGTTCTCATAGCAGAATACATTGTGGCTATTTTCATCTCTCGTCACATTTCTAGCATTTGAATTTCTCTGAAGTTCTCTGCTACATATTCTGCTTTCTCAATGAGTGCAAAAACCTAAGTACAGTAAGAACAGGGATATGTCAAGGGTCTATTTCCTGCCCCTTGTAGAGAAATTCTTTTATATTTTGTGACTGGAATTTCTACCAATGAAGGGATATCTGAATCACAAACCAGCTACCAAACTGGCTATTTAGTGAGGTATAGACCTGACCTAAAAGGGTGCTAGCTTAAGACGACTTTTTATTTCATGTTACTCTTGACAACATCAAATGAGACGAGTAAAGCCATTCTAAATTTACCTGGTTAGAAGCGTGGCTAAGGATTAGGTTCCTTGAGGCAACATTGCTTCTTAGTTCACATGGTTTACTAACCTTTTTCTTTTTCTTTTTTTAATAGGGAGAGAAGAAATCCTATGGAAAGCCATGTGGAGGCCAAGACTGCAGTGGGGGCTGTAAATGCTTTCCTGAGAAAGGAGCGAGAGTAAGTTGCTTCTTTCATTATTGAAAAACAAGTAGTCACAGGAGCTGTTATCTGGAATGTGTGTGTTTTCTTTAAAATTAAATGCTTAGAATTTTCTCTTATGAACTCGTGGAACAAGGAAACTGATGAGGACCAGCCGGAAGGATCTTTGCTAACTAATAATAGGCAGAACTAGATTGGTCAAAGTCTCTGAGGGACCAGGAAGAGATTTTCTTCACTGACTTAATGCCAAGGTTTCCTCAAGATTTCATCTGGAGTATTTCCAAAATCCAATTAGATTGTGCAGAATCAGATTATGATATGTTATTAGATATATGTAAATTGTCATAGCTCATTTATATCCACATGGTTCTTCCCTACCACTCTGGGGACCAAGTGTTCCAATTGTTATCTATAGATTAGGGATATTATTTGTCCAATATCAAGGGTACAGGGTAGCCGCAAAGTCCAGAAATATAGGTGACTATACATAGTGATTTATAGATATTATATTAAAGCATATGGTATGTTTTAAAATATTATCTGATATAGTCAATGTGTTGTCTCTTATTAGCAATGCATAATTCAAATTGTTGTGAAAACTGCAATGAACATAGTACACTGACATTGCATTTCCATCAATCTTTGTATATGCATATGTGATGCATTAACCCAGATGATCTGTATTTCTGATTTTTCACCGAATAAACTTCCATCTTTTGTATAACTCAGAAAAACTATTCAAGGGAGTTCAATTTGTAAATATATATACAATTTCCAGAACTGATGGCCACAGTGTGATATTCAGATCTTCCAACTTCTAGGATTGTATTTGCACTTTCGCCACACTCAAACAAGACTAAGAGCTTACACTGTCAAAGGAAAATAGCATAAACAGGTCAACCAAACCCTCAGAAGCATTAAAGTGAAATGTCAAAGCTATGCCAGAATTTAGAGGAAGGGAATAAAAAGTTATCTCCACATCAAAAGGGACCAGATCCATTTTACATTAAAGGCATAGACTTGGAGAATCATAAAATATCAGAAAGGGAAAATATCTTACTAAGCTTCTCATCTTATCCACTGATTGTACAGAGACTCTGAGAAGAAAAATGATTTCCCAGGGTCACATAGCAAACTGATGAGAAATTCAGGCAATTAGCTGGGTCCTTTGATTTCTCATCTATTTACTTTACCCACTACTGTTCCCCAAGTAAGTCATATTCACTATAGCTACCGAGACCCATGTTCTTGCCTTTGATCTACAACCAGGAAACACTTTAAGCAAAAAAAATTCTATAAGAAATATATTAATAGATTCTTAAACAACAGCAAGCAATGAAAACAAAGTAAAAGTCTCCCTTGATGCTCTCTCAGTCCCACTATTGTCTTTCTGGTCTTTTTCTATGCATAACCAGCAATATGTACAAATATGTGTAAAAATAGTTTCATGTGTATATTCTGTGCATATTTTTTTTGGTCACTTAATATGTCCTTAGAATCTTTTCCTCTACCCTATAGTTTAATTCAGTCATTCCTTTTTGATGAACACTTTAGTTGTTTCCAAGTTTTTGCTATTTAAAAAAAAATGGTAGTGCTGCAGTGGAAATTCTTACACAGACCTCCTTGTGGACCTCTCCAGCATAAATACTAAGGCTCACAGTTACCAAATACAACGGTCATAAGCATTTTTAATTTTCAAAGTTAATGTTCAATTACCCTACAAAGTATCTATTCCAATTTACACTCCAATCAGCATTGTACAAGAGTACCAATGTTTCTACACCCTTGCCAGCACTTGATATTTTTGATAATATGGGTGAAAATCATCCCAATTCCCAGAGTACTTGTGATTTTAAGTGTCTTTTCACATATTTATTGCACTTTTGTATTTCTTTATGAATTTCCTGGACATATCTTCTACCCACGTTCCTAAGAAGTGATTATTATTGACTTACTTTATCTCTGCAAAGAAATGACGAATAAAATGGCTCAAGTGGAAACAGAAGAGATTTAAAGTTTGACACAAAAAGGCATTTCCTGATGGGTTATTGGGGGCAGGAAGCTGTTAGTTAGATCTCACAGCCATGGAACTGAGAAGCAGCCCTGAATTGTTTGTTGGGTTGAGGAGCCTTTAAAAGCAGAAAATTTTAGTATATATCAGAATGGAGGTTAGTCCTACACTGGGCAGACATGCCTATGCTGACCTCTTTTTTTTAACCCCTGGCTGAGAATTTTAATCTTTGAAAATGGAAAGCAATGAATTTCCTCTGTGAAGAGCCCTCATTTGGGTTCCAAACATCTGGAGCACAAGTCTGGCTTCTCCTTTGAAAACGTGAGTAGTTGAAGGGGCATGGGATAGAAGAAAATAGAAAATCACCACACAGTTTTTTTTTCCTTCAATATTTAAAAGACTCAAGATCTGCATAGTTAAACATGTTTCCAAACGTTTATTTGTGAAGTCTGAAGTTTCTGGGAACATTTTGCAAGGTTATTGAACTGGACCAAACTGTATTTCATGAGTCAAGAGAGCAGGGATGTCCTATTTCCCAAGTAGATCAGGAGGCCAGTGCTTATGGGGTTGACCCTGTGAACGTGGATGCTTGAAGCCGCCTGCAATGCCAGGGCCCATTATGTCATCCTTCCTACTCTCCTGCATTCTCAGGGCAAAGCAGGATTGTTTAAACTGGCCCTAGCACTGTTGACTCAGCAGGGCAGCCCCTCAGCACCCCTTTTGTGCAGATGTCAGAAAGATTTGAGACTGCTTTCCTTAGCTGAGGAGAGGGCCCCATTTGGATTTCAAGCTGTTTCTCTCGAGCTCTGCGAGGTGGGAGGGGATTGAATGTTAGGTCACCCCAGAGATATGCCACAGCCCCTGGAAGGCCTGCCTCCTGCCTTGGGGAGACATCAAGCACAAAGCTTGCTGGGAAGTGTGTACTTTTCCTTTGCCAAAGGCCTCTTTAACTGACAAGGACATTTACACACCACCTAGCACTCCTGAACAACTGCAGCCCAACTCTTTATGGCTTAAGCTATCTTGATTTTTCAAGGTATGTCCTGCCTCATAAAAGCCCTTGCCTGGTATTGGTACATTGCCTTGTACTTTCCAAGGCATCTTCTCCCAGAGTCTGTATTATTATCTGTATGCTACAAATGAACTGATAAGTGACTTGCCCAAGATCACTAGTCTGTTACTGGCTAAACCTTATTTAGCCTACATTAGGAGTATGTCAACTTTAAAAAATGACATGCCTAGTAATGTTAAATAAAGGAGTTTTCCTTGGATATTTAAATTTGGATTTAATGTTTGATTTCAGTTTTTCTCCTTGAGGGTAGGTGTTATCTGGAAGAACCATTATTTTGAGTTGTTCCCCTCCCTGGTATTTTTTTTTCTGCCATTGGATTTAACAAAACATTTTAAGTTGACATTTTCACCTTTCCCCTTTTCCCTACAGGATTTGAAATCGTTATGCTCCATTGGTGTGTGTTTGTCTGAGTTAGGAGCAGGTGGGACTGTTTGTTTTGTTCTGAGCCTACTATTCCTTAATACTATTTTAGAGATTTCCCCATTTTAACACTGTTCTGGTGTTAATATACAGCATGGTGAGCTCCTAATTATTCATACAATATAAAGGAGCATTATTACGGATAATACCAAACCACAGGGAATGTTTGGATTCACCCTTAGATAAAGACTATTTGCCTCAGTCTTATAGCTTGGGAAGATATGTTCTAGCTAAAGAATTTATAAGGCAAGCCTGAGTTTAATGCAAAGCAGCCAGAGTTTCTTAATTCCTTATCTTCTGTCTGCGTTCTGCTGTTTCTCTGTCAAAAAATCTATTTCCCATGAATTCCATGGTCTAGATGCATTAACCACTACTACTTCAATTTACTCTCCTCTTGCAAACAGCTGGCGTTCCCTGTGTCAGCTGACTGTCATGGCTACCAAGAGGCCTTTCCATTTTTTTCTGAATTAGGCAATTCTTGTGTACATTTTTTACTTCTCCCTTTATCACCAGACTTATGCTGTAACCAACCACTACCACACACACTCATGTCCTTATCTTCTACGGCTTCAAAGTGAAAGATCATATTGCACATGACCTTCTTGGATGGCTGGGCCCTGCTCCAGTTGCCTGCATACAAGTTCTTGCCTTCATTGCCCAATCACTCTTCATCTCTCTGAGAACTGGCCTACTGCTAAAACTGATCACCATTCACTTGCTGCCAAATCCAATGGAAATATTTCATTCTTCCTTGATTTCTCTGCTGTAAAAGATACCTCCTTCTTTCCTGAAACTCTTTGTTTCCTGGGATCTCATAGTGCTATTCTCTCCTAGTTCTTTTCCTATTCTGATTGGGATTCCCCAGGGTTCTGCCCTCATCCTGATTATGTTCTCACTGTAGGCCTCTCCCAAGATGATTTCATATATTCCAGAGATTTCAGCTACCACCTCTACAATGATAAATATTAAATCTCCATCTCGGGATTTTTGGAGAAATATGGCAGAGTGAGAGATGTCCCCAGATCCGTCCCCTTGAAACAACAATAAGCTGAATATGTAAAACTCAACAAAAACCACCCAAACTACACACCAGCACGTCTGAGCATGAGATCTGTGCATAAGAGCTACCACAGGTCAGAACCTCAAGTGTCCAGCAGTGGACTGGGAGAAAAAAAGAAGCTGCTGCTCGCAGCTGCCAGAGCTCCCTGTAAGAAAAGGTGCGGTGAATTCTCTGAAAAGCCTGGCCTGGGAGTGCTGTGAGCTCCACATGGCCAGACGCAGTGCCCAGTCATCAGCACAGAAGTCAGAGAAATGGGGATGGAAGAAAAGCGGGAATGGTAGAGAAACAACAGTTGATTTTTACTAGCCGTGGTTGCAAAACCAAGGCTGGGCCGCGACCCCCATGCCCCAATCCAGAGGGCCCTTGCACCTTTATGAGACTGATTGCTGTTGAACCCCAGGGGAATCTGAGCAAATGCTACCAAGACTCACTGACACTGACAGGGACTGAAACTGAGAGTAGCAAGCATGATTAGATATCTGTAAGATAATAAAAAGGCATTTTTAAGGCTTTATATAAAGCAAGAATCCAACAGGGTTAGATTCTCCTACTGGAAACAAAAAGAAAAGTGCCTTCTTTGCAGCAGGCTAAAGAGAGACCTTTATATAATAAATCTTCTTTCTGGAAAAAAAAAGCAGAATATATTTCCATTAATGCCCAGGTGGAGAAATAGTCCATTAAACACCAAGAACAACCAAGGTGACAAGGCAGCTCAGAAAGAAAGAGAAAAATCTCCAGAAAATAAGTTTACAGACATAGAAATATGCAACTTAAGTGACAAAGAATTCAGGATGGTACTTCTGAAAAAACTCAGGGAGTTCCGAAACGAGTCATATCAACAATTTCAAGAACTGCAAAAAACAACTAGATGAGCAAAGAAAGGAGATTGAAACCCTCAAAAAGAACAGAATAGATCTTCTGGAGATAAAAAGTACACTGCCAGAGTTGAAAAATGCAATAGCAAGCTTGGGAAATAGAGTCGACCAAATGGAGGAAAGGATCAGTGATATTGAAGACAGAAATCTAGAAATAAATCAGAAGGAAGGAGAGAGAAACGGAAGAATGAAAAATAATGAAAGAGAAATACAAGAACTAGCTGATATCAGCAGAAGAAACATAAGAATAATGGGCATTACTGAAGGTGAGGGAAAGGAGCAGAGACTAGAAAGTAATTTCAGACAAATAGTTGAAGAGAATTTCTGAAATCTAAGGAATGAGCTGGAGCTTGGAATTCAAGGAGGCAACAAAACAGTCAATTATCTCAACCCAAAAAGGTCTTCTTGAAGACACATTATATTAAAATTCTCAAAAATGAATGAAAAAGAGAATTCTCAGGGCAGCCAAAGAGAAGAAGATGGTAACTTATGAAGGAAAATCCATTGGATTATCCTCAGATTCTCAGCACAAAACTTACAAGCCAGAAAGGAATGGGATCAAATATTTAAACTATTAAGTGAAAGGAACTACCAGCCTAAAATAATGTATTCAGCTAAGCTCTCCTTTAGATATTAAGGAGAAATTATGACCTTTCCAGACATACAAAAATTGAGGAAACTCACTACGAGGCCTGTACTACAGGAAATACTGAAAGGGGTCAGCTCACCTAAAACATAATTAAGAGTAAGGTGACTATCAGGCAAATAGAAACAGAGGAGTGCAACCCTTACTAAGAACAGGGCATTATAAACTTAAATAATAAGAAGAGAATTGTTATAGCAAGATAGTAATGAACGTTCAGCATACATAGAGATAAATTGACACAAATAAATAAAATCAGAGATGAAAAAGGGGAAATTACCACTGACATTGGAGAAATACAAAAGATCATACAATAATACTGTGAAAACATATATAACACCAAATTTAATAACCTAGAAGAAATGGACCAGTACTTAGAAGGATAAAACCTTCCTAGACTGAATCAAGAAAACCTGGAAAATCTAAATAGACTGATCAGCAGTATGGAAATTGAAACAGTCATCAAAAACCTACCAAAAAGTATAAGTCCAGGACTAGATGGCCTCACCAGTGAATTCTACCAAACATTCAAAGAAGATTTATTACCTATTCACTCAAACTCTTCCAAATAATCGAAGAGAAGGCAATACTTCTCAACTCATTCTATGAGGCTAATATTACTCTGATAACAAAACCTGGTAAAGATAACACAGAAAAAGAAAACTACAGACCAACATTTCTCATGAACACAGATGCAAAAATCCTAAATAAGGTTCTAGCAAACCGAATACAGCAACATATTAAAAAGATTTTACACCACGATTAAGTGGGCTTCATCCGAGGAGCACAGGGATGGTTCAACATAAACAAATTGATGAATGTGATACACCACATAAACAAATTTAAAAAATGAGAATTATATGATCATATGAATACATGCAGAAAAAGCCTTCGACAAGTTACAACATCCATTTATGATCAAAACACTTAACAAAATCGGTATAGAAGGAAAGTACCTTAACATAATAAAGGCCATATATGAGAAACCCTTAGCCAACATTTTACTTAATGATAAAAAATGAAAAACCTTCTCTCTAAGATCAGGAACAAGGCAAGGCTGTCCACTAACACCACTGTTATTCAATATAACATTTGAGTTCCTAGCAAGTGCAATCAGACAAGGGTAAGATATAAAAGGCATCCAAATAGGAAACGAAGAAGTCAAACTGTCACTATTTGCAGATGACATGATTCTCTATACAGAAAACCCACAAGAACACTACTAGAAACAATAAGCAAATACAGTAAAGTCTCTGGATACAAAGTCAAAGTTCAAAAATCCTTAACTTTCCTATACTCTAATAATGAAGTGAAAGAAAAAGAAGTGAAAAAATTAATTACTTTTGCAATTGCGACAAAAATAAAATCCCTAGGAATAAATTTAATAAAACAAGTGAAGAACCTATATAATGAAAACTATAATACCCTATTAAAAGAAATTGAAGAAGATACAAAGAAATGGAAAGATATTCCGTGTTCTTGAATGGAAGAATCAATTTAGTTAAAATGATCTTATTACCTAAAGTACTATACAGATTTAATGCAATCCCCATCAAAATCCCATCGGCAGTTTTTAAAGATATATAACAAAAAGTCATCAGATTTGTATGGAAGCACAAAAGACCCCGAATTGCCAAAGCCATCCTGAGAAAAAAGAATGAGGCTGGAGGCATCATTATGCCCGACTTCAACTTCTACTACAAAGCGACAGTAATCAAAACGACATGGTATTGGCAAAAAAAAACAGACACATGAACCAGTGGAACAGAATCGAGAGTCCAGAAGTAAACCCATATTTATATGGGCAAATGATTGTCGACAAAGAAGCCAAAAACAGACAGTGGAGAAAGGAAAGTCTCTTCAATAAATGGTGCTGGGAAAACTGGACAGCCACCTGCAAAAGATTAAAACAAGATTGTTGTCAATCACCAGAAACCAAAATTAACTCAAAATGGATTAAGGACCTGCATGTAAGACCTGAAACAATAAATTGCATAGAAGAAAACATAAGAACTAAACTCAAGGACTTTGGACTTAAAGAGGGTTTTATGAATTTGTCCTCAACAGCAAGGGAAGTAAAAGCTAAAATAAATGAATTGGACTACATCAAACTAAAAAACTTCTGCTCAGCAAAAGAAATCATCAGCAAGGTAAAGAGACAACCATCAAATTGGAAAATATATCTGCAAGAAAGGCTTCCGATAAGGGCCTAATATCCAAAATATACAAAGAACTCGTATGACTCAATAACAACACAAAAACAAATAATCCAATCAAAAATGGACAGAGGGCCTGAACAGACACATCTCCTTAGAGGACATACAAATGGCCAACAAGTATATGAAAAGATGCTCAACATCGCTAGCTATTGAGGAAATGCAAATCAAAACCACAATGAGATACCATCTCACACCTGTTAGAATAAATATAATCAACAGGACAAGTAATAACAAATATTGGAGATCATGTGGAGAAAAAGGAACCCTCATACACAGCTGTTGAGACTGCAAATTGGTACAGCCCCTTTCCTCTCATTGTTCTTCTCTTTCCTCCCTGGTCTTTAACTTCCTCCTTTCTCCTTCCAGGCTCCCTTCTCTCTTGCTCCAACACTTCTAGTTCTCCATCCTTCATTCCCATTTGCTCAACCAGGGCCTTCTCACCCAGTTTCTCCTCTTTGCTTTCAGTTGACGATAATCACTTCCTGTGTCACCAGTCCCTGTTTTTTGTCATCATTAACTGACATGAAACTACAGCACAAGATATCAGAAAGTATTGCTGTGATGTGCTTGATAGAAACATCTTGTTTATCCAGAGATCCTAAATCTCAGAGCATGGATCAGTAGTTTCGAAAATTGCAGAATGGGGCCAGGGGTACAGTGGCACATGCAAGTCAATCTATTGAGATGTAAAAGAAAGTATTACAACTTCCATTTCCATTTAAATTGAGAAAATCTAGATATTAAGATTTAGATTAAATGATTTAATTTATGTAAAGTGCTTAAAACTGGGTAGTACACTAAATGCCATATAAAAGTAATAGCTATTACTATTACTATTATTAAGTCTTTCAAATATGTAATATACATATTGTCACTGACACCCTCGCCAGGTGGGTCTGTCCTCAACTTTCCTGTTGCAAATGATTTGTAAGGTATTCTAAGGGAAGAGTGGGAGCCCACAAGATGGAAGGGCTGGCCCTGGGGCCCTAACTTTTTTTTCTGTATGTATACCAGTGATATCGCTATTTCCTTCAGCCCAGTGAAGTGGATTTATGGATTATATTATCTAACTGCATTAACCTTCACAAAATACACAAGTGACTTAAGAATATTCCTGCAAATAAACCATGTATTAAATATAATAGCAATAATACAAGCACATGAAAATGGCAGTGCTCACATTTCCCTTCCTCCTAAAATGAGTTGTCCATCAACCTCATTATGAGGCAAAAACCACACCAATCTAATTATACCCAACAAGAAGTTGGCAAAAACAATACAAGAGCAATCGAGAAGACTATATGGAATATGGATTTACATCCATTCTTAATAATGAAAGATCTTGCCCTAAGTGTATATTGTGCCTTGAAATATTAGCTAATAATAGCTAATAATATAATAAAGTCACGATGAACAAAACACTTGGCATGTTATTTATTTCATCTTTATCTCATCCTTTTACATTTTATATTTATTGTGTATTTCATATGTATGTACATATATATGTAGAGTAGGACATGTATATCATTTATTATACGTATGTGTGTGTGTATATATAATATATATATATATATATATATATATATATATATATATATATATATATGACATGCTCAAATTTTTTAAGTAACAATAGTATTCAATCCTAAATATTTAGAGACCACTAGCCCAGGCCATACTTAAAATAGATGAGGACCCACAAGCAGAGACAAAAGAACTTTGAAGAAGAGAAAAATAATTGTCCCTAAATCTCTTGCTTTTTCCCTATAGAATAACCATGCCATCAACTTTAAAGCTTCACCTTGACAACTTTATGTGAAATAAAGCAATGGGGAGCTCAGAAGTTAGGAGAAGTGAGATAGCAAAGAAATTAAAAATATAAAATCTCAAGCCTGAGAGGTTGGAGCCAAGCCCCAAGTGGCATATTATAATTTATAAAAGGCTCTCCCAGCCTGCTTGTAAATGTTCTTTCCCTTGCTGTAAATGTGAAGACACTTAGAAGAATCAGTTTTGGAGAGGTTTACGAGACTTTCCCAAGGTCCCTTGTAAGTGGCATAGCTGAGATTTGAACCACATATTTCATCGCCGTACTCAGTATTCTTTCCACCATGTTAAATGGCCTCTTAATTCCATTGTCAGAACAATCTGAGCTCATTGTGGTTGGATTGTTGTGAATGAAGGAATGCTTGTAGTAGAGAAAATCTTCTAAGAAGATGTAGACAAGATATTAACAAATCGATCATCCTTCCCCTCCCTAGTGAGAAGTAACTCCGATTATATGTATAGCATTTGTTTATATACTTGTCTGGGTTTTTTAATGTTTTCCTGACATCCATGTCTTTTAAAAGTTAAAGAAATGAAATCCATGCAAAAAGAAGGCCTGATTTTCATCCATGATTACAAGTTTTGTGAGGAGTCACGTCAGTTTTTACAGCTCTGATGCACGTCTCTCCCATTATGTAGGCTACTCACTGTGTAGAACTCCACTGCAATGGAGTTAGAAATGCATGTAGATGAAATTACCAAATACATGTCAGGAAAGTAAGTTGGTGTCTATTCTGAGAAGACTTGCGTTAATGGAAGTCTTCCAAGAACATTTAACAAAATTAATTGCATGACATCTCT
>NW_024348527.1:1084640-1214257 GCF_902729225.1 Pteropus medius
GAAATTTGCTTCACTGTCATCTTTTTTAAAAATATTTTATTTTAACAAATGAACCACATGACCAATTATTTAATGAGCCCCTTTACTTATGGAGGTAGAAGTCCTAGACTGTGCTCTATATTCTGTTTTTCTCATTGTGTAGTGTGAGGTTCAATCCTACCAGACAAACATTTAAGAAAGCATTCTGGGGTCTAAATATTGGTGCAGGTACTATGGAGAATGCAAATATAAGTCCCAGACCTCTACTTAAGAGACTACACACACACACACACACACACACACACAGCAGCAGCAGCAGCAGCAGCAGCATTTAACTACACAACACTGCATCTGGATCGAAAGTCTGGCTGAGCACAAGTCTTTAAAAGGAGATATTGGTATGGACTAAAGTGATTAAGCAACCCTTTTTAAAAAATATAATGAAAAAAATGTTTCTTAGAAATATTAACTTGGGGGGTTGTTCAGGGGGTGGATTGGAGTGAAAGATATGATAGGTAAATAGAACACTTCCTATTTTTAGAGGTTAAGTGTCAAGTCCAAAATCCTCTAGCACAACAAAATAGAAAGTTTGCATTTTCTGCTACTCAGCTCCTATCTTTCTTTAAAAGATTCTCTCCAACCTTGAACACACACACAGACACACATAAACACTCACCTCATATAGTGATTTGATGATGAGAGCTTATCTTCATTTTAGGTGAATGTATCATCTTTTAATTTTTTTAATTAGCTAGAGGACGGTGCTAGTTCTTTTCTCTCATATTCTTGTAAGTCCTTGAAAACCATTATCTCCATTGGTTAGTTTCTACTGATCCCAACTGAGGAAAAGTCATCCTAAAACCAAGTGGAATTTGCAACACTGAGATGACAATATCTTGATTACAGAGAGAACTGAGATGCTTCTCTCCATGGGATGCTAAGAGCTCTTGCATTTACTACAGTGCCCAGTAAGAAAGTCAGCTCAATGAGTTCTGAAAGAGCAATCTGTTTCCTACTTGACACATTTTGACTCACATGTGTCTACTTGATACATATGAGTAAAAGGTAAGGTTTGAGGAATCATGAAAAAGGAAGTCATTGTTTCACATAAGACAAATTTGAAACTTGTTCTGCAGAGAAACCTATAGAGTACCTTAGAATTTTGCCCTTATCCTGAATAACTAGCTGTAACCATAGCAGGCTCATACTGTGCACTTGGCTAAGCACTTGGCTTTGCTGTGGCAGTTTCTATACTTTTTATCCTCAGCTTTACAAGCTTAGCTTTACTCTTTAATTTTTTAAAACTAAAGGAAAAGATGCTCATTTCTTTAGACACTAGGAGGTTAATATATATGTTTGGTTATCATGCATATCAAAGAAACCATGGCATCTGTCCCTGTACATGTCTTTGCTAGTTCAAGTAATTGCCATGACTTGGCATTCCACTGCTTTAGTTAGGTTCCCACTTGGAGCTGACACTAGTCAGCAACTGCTGCCCCCTTCACATGTTGCTGGGGAAATGCCAATAAAGCTATGAGCAAAGGAGGGAGCTGTGAAGAAACATGCTGTGGGGCCCAGAATGGAATGAGGGGTAACTAGAGTTCAGGATCCAGGTTTCTCCAGAGAGAGACAAAAAAGAAAGCAAACAAAGGGAAGAGACAGGTCTGAACAAGCTCCCTAGACAGGGCCCCTTTGCTGTAAGAACAGAGTTTTAAACTTCACAAAGCCCTGGGAAGGAAGGGAGCCCGAGGTTAAGCATAGCCTTTGCAACTGAGTTGAAGAATTAATAACTAAGCGTACATATAGAGAAAAGCCATACATGTCCATATAAAGCAACATTTATTATTCTTAAAACTCATTCAGATACTTTATGAATTTATAAATATATTGAAACCTGTATATCTAGATAGATACTAATATTGATCCTCACAGACCTCAAAGGTACTCATCCACACACAGATAGAAACAGACTCAGAGAGGCTCAGCAGCACAAAAACACCCAGAGTTTCATGAAGCCTAGCTTGGGCTATTTTTGGAGGCATGGTTTGAGTTTAGTGACCTGACAAAACCAGTTATTGGAAGTGGAGACCCATGGCTCCAGTGATTGGCACCAGAGTAAGACAAACTAACTTCTCTGATTTTGCCTTCCAAATCTGGTCCAAACCTCGCTCAAGCTCTGAGAGCTGGATGGAAGACTGTCTCCTCCCTCTCATAAAATGAAGAGCCTGGCTTGAAGTCCCCCAAGGTCCCTTGGAGAAACCAGAGTGCGAAGTGTCACAGAGTCCTCTGTCCCCGGCCTCCTCCTTTACCCCAAGCTCATTTACAGCCTAATGACAAACCATCTCCAAGACCCAGTCTGACCAGTCTGAGTTTCCCAGATCCAGCCCAGGGTCCATCTTGGACTCTTCACATTGTCCCTGCTCAGGAGCCCCAAGCACAGCACCCACTCCCACACCCAGCCAGCCCCCAAGGCAACTGACGGCCAGCAGGTGCCTTGGACAGGCCATCTCAGGGTCAGTTCACCAGGCTGCCACTGAGGGGAGGGCCCCTTCCCAGTCAGGCAGGAGAGAGTGGTTCCAGGAGGAGTGACAGAACTTTCTCTGCAGCCCAAGGGGAGAGGGTGGCCACCCTACCTGGAACAGCTCAAGGCGGTCATGAACCATTGACCCACCACCTCACTATGTTCATGGCCCAAACCAGAGTGGCTGTTGGCCCTTACCTATAGGAGAAACCAGTTGGGAAGAAGCAAACACAACACAAAAACAAGCACAGCCTGGGAACTTTGGACCAGCTTCCAAACTGAAAGTCCTCAAATGTCCCTTGCATCCCCCAGAAAAAGTCTACTCATGAACAAAGAGAGCATATTAGACTCCAGGTACAGGGTGGTAGAGTCAGAAGGCAGCTCAGAGATCATCGTCCAATTATTTCATCTTATATGTGGAATCGAAAATGGGGAAGAGACTTAAACTCTAATGAGTTTTTCTTAACTCCTTTTCTTGATTATGAAGGCCAGCCTGTGTGTGTGTGTGTGTGTGGCGTGTGTGTTGTGTGTGTGTGCATGCGTGCGTACGTGTGTGTGTGTGTACATGTGTGAGAGGCGGGGAGAGAGAGAGATTGAAAAACAATATGAAAGCCTGGACCAGGAACTTGTGAGCAGGAATGCCCTTAATCCCAGTGGCCAGATATTCTTCCCATTACTCAGTGATACACAGGTACCTAGAACAGGGTAGGGAAAACTTTCCATCTTGGTAGTACAAATATGTGCAGTGGCTGAGAGCGTGGGTTTTGGAGCAAGATAAACCAATCTTTTAAGACCTGGCTCTATTTACTAGATGTGTGATCTTAACCCAGTGGTTCTCAACCAGGGGCAATCTTGTATTCCCAGGGAACATTGGGCCAGGTCTGGAAACATTTTTGGCAGCTATAATTGGTGGGGTGCTACTGGCATATAGTAGATAAAAGATGGATGCTGCTAAACATTCTACAATGCATAAGACAACCCCCACAACAAAGAATTATCCAGCCCAATGTGTCAGTAGTGTCAAGGTTGAGAAATCCCATGTTAAGCAAACAGCTGAACCATTCTGAGCTTCAGTTTCTTATTTATTTATTTATTTTTATAGTGACATTGGTTAATGTATAAAGCAAACACAACACAAAAACAAGCACAGCCTGGGAACTTTGGGTCAGTTCACCAGGCTGCCATATACATATACTGTGTGTTTGCCTCCCACAGTTATTTTTTATAGTGACGTTGGTCAATGAAATCATATATATATATATATATGTATATATATATATATACATACATACATATACACCCATATACATACCTTGTACATCGTGTTACTCTCACAGTTAAATTTCTTTCTGTCACCAAATATTTGTCCCCTTTACCCTGTCTACACTCCCCCCTCTCCCTCCCCTACTCTCAACTTAATAGTTGATCTGTCCATATCCATGAGTCTCTGTTTGTCCTGTTCATTTGTTAGCACCCAGGTTTATATCCCACATATAAGTGATATCCATGTGGTGCTAGGCTTTTTCATAAATGTGGCTTATTTAAGCAGTATAATTATCTCAAGGTCCATCCATGTTGTCGCAAATGGCAGTATTTCATCTCTTCTTATGGCTGAGTAATATTCCATTTTATATCTGTACCACAGCTTCTTTATCCAATCATCTATTGTAGGACACTTCAGTTGCTTCCATGCCCTGGCCACCGTTAATAATGCTGCGATGAACATCGGTGTGCAAATATCTTTTCGGATATGAGTTTTTTAAGTCTTTAGGGTAAATACCCAGTAGAGGGATTGCCAGATTATATGGTAGATCAATTCTTAGTTTTTTGAGGAACCTTTATACTGTTTTCCATAGTGTGAGCTTCAGTTTCTTAATCCGTGACCTGGAATAATGGTACCTATCCCACAAGGTTGTTAGGATAATTAAATAGGCTAATACATATAAATAAATTAGCATAATGCCTGGAACAAAGTAAGTGCTCTATTAATTATTAGATTTTACTATTATCAAGCCATATCTCAACTCCATCTTCTATAGTTATCGTCCCATTTCTCTGTTCTCCTTCCAGCACAACTCCTATAAATAGTTGTTTATACTCAAAATCTCCACTTTCTTATTCTCTCTTAAACCTACTCTAATCAGATTTCATTGCCACCACTCCTTTCTTATAAAGGTCACCAATGACATCCACATTGTTATTTTCAGTGATAGTCTCTCAGTCTTCATCTTGCTTGACTTGTCATCAACAGTCGAAATGGCTTTTCATCCCCTCTTACTTGAAAAAGTGTCTTTGCTTGACTTCCAGGATACCACTCCCTTGATTATCCTCCTACCTCAATAGAGAAAGCTCCTCAGTCTCCTTTGCTCCAAGAGGAGAGGAACTTGGTGTGATTTGTTTTGTTTTGTTGAATGAATGAATGAATGAATGAATGAATGACGTTTACTATGAGGAGTAAATAAGATCATGTACATGAAGTGCTTCATATTAAGCACTTAATAAATAGTTATCAATTCCACTACTACTACAACCGTTATTATTGATGTTATTATTATTCTCCCCTACTGGGCTATGAGCCCCTTGAGCATAGGAATAATATTTAGCTTATTTTGGTCTTACCTTGTATACAGCTTTATTCAGTAAAAGAGTAGATATCCAAGTCTGGATATATATCCAGAAAACAGTTTACTACAAACAAGAGTAGTTGACAAGGACATGAGAGTGGAGCAGGACCTTAGAAAAGAAATAGATTTAGAAGAACTTGATTGGTGGTTGGGGGGTGGCTAGAGGCTCTTGGGAATAGCTATCCAGAAAGGAGTTGCATCCTAGCCATTGTCATTCCCCTGTTTGTAAGTAATGGAACCATAAATGGTAGAGAGTAGCAGTTCTCACTCATTAAACATCGCAATTCCCCCTCTCCAAGATATGGGGGAGAACTGGGACTATGACCAAATGTTAGCATGAACAGAGCTGATAGATTGAGTTTGACAGAGTAAGCAACATAAATTCACTTTACTCACAGTACTTTACTCACAGTGGAATTTCATTTTTAGTCATCTTAAACTTTAACAAATCTGCTCCTATTACCATCTTTACAAATTTGAAAGTGGCATTTATATTGGCCTGGAAATTTGATCCCATAGGGATAGCCATTAGAGAAAGCACATGACCCAAATTTTATTAGAAAAGCTGTGAACATTCAAAACATCCATTAGGTGTTGTTGATCATTCTAATAACATAATTTGGCAGCATTTTGACTGAAAATGAGGTAATAACCAAATGAGCTATTTGAACCAGGTGGTTTTTTTTGTTTGTTTGTTTTGTTTTGTTTTTTCATTAAAAATAGAATGTCTAGTTTTTATAATATCCATGCCATTAACTACTGCCAACTGTGGCATTAGATGATGGCTAGCCTTTCCTTTCTCTTCTTCACCACTTACTCCAGATAAAATGCCCAGCTTGAACTCTGACTAAGAAATGTTATCAAATAAAACCCATATGTTTCCAGTCCCTGACCATCCAAAACTTACATTCCTGACCACTAGCATTACAGCTCATGTGTAGTAACCAACCTGCTTTGCAGATGGGTCAGCCTATCTGTAAATTGCCAGATGGAACCTGTCCAAGTGTAGAGAAAAATTTTAATCTAGCTTGCATAAACAACCAAGGAATTTTTTTTTGAATCCACAAATCCCAAACCATTGACTTCAAAAGGAATTATGTTAATACAACTTTATTTTCAAATCAGCATTTATTTTCTTTGAGTTTGAACTTGCAATCAACTCAAAGTTCTTCTAACAATTAACTTGGTTTCTAAATTTTCTAAACTTTTGGTTAACAATAGTCTTGTTTTTTTCAGCCTTCGAGTAGGTGCTTAATAAATATGCGAGACATAAAGGCCACCATGATTTTTCAATTAGCTGGGCTGTTGGTGGCTATTAGCAGCAGTTCTATTATTATTTGTCAAAAATTCTCCAGTATTCATCTGGATTCACAGATAGCCAAGGCTCCTAAAAGAAGTGTTGATAGAACCCAAGGGGGAAGTTGTTATTCATTCTGGAAAGGTGACCTAACTGCCTGAGTCCCCTGAGCCTCCTGTAGGTGCCAAATGAGCTCCTAGCCTAGTAATCCAATCTGTGAATTAAATGTATCCAGAAACTACCCACTCATCTCTTCCTCTTGACTAATGTGCTCACAGAGACGTATTTTCCTCTACTAAGATATACGTATTGCTTTCAGAGCTATCAGAGATAATGATTGTCATATTTTTCATCATCATCATCATCATCATCATCATCATCATCATTGTCATCATCAAAATGATAAGGATAACACTCAACAATGAAATGATAATAGTTCTTATCATTTATAAAGTATTTACTCTGTACTAGGAATTGTGCTTGGTCTCTTATATATGCTGTCTCATTTAATATAATTGATGAGCTATAAATTTACCCCTTTGAAAGTATACAATTCAGTGGTTTTTAGTATATTCACAAGGTTGTCAACCATCACAGCAATCTAATTCCATTACATTTCATCACCCTGTCTCATTTAATTTTCATGGTACCCCTGGAGAGTAGATATTTATTTTAAACTCCATTGTACAGATGAGGAAACAAAGATTTAGAGAGGATAAATGATTTGCCAGTGTAAGTGGTGGAGCTAACAGTCAAAGGCATATCTCTTTTGTTCCCAAACCTATGCATCTCTTTCTGCCTCCCTGATAATCCTTTATTTGTACCATAGTCCATTGTCATTTTTATTAATAGGGACAGCAAAAGGAAAAAAATTAACTTCCTTGTTTCTCTCTTCCACTTCCTGCCTTCTTCTTCTTTATCCCTCAAGGGATTGTTGGCTTTGGAGTCCACAGCAACCACCCTCCTCCTGCCTATACCTCCTTCATATACAAACTAATATACAGCACACAGTTTTCATGTCAAAATCTGCTCTCAGATAATGACATTAATTTTCAGTGAAGGTTTAAAAGACTTATAAACCTCAATTTGTTACACCCTTTTAGGCCCACTTTTGTTTAATAGTAAGCCATTATTTATCATAGTGCTGTGAACAAAACATTAGCAGCAAGCTTAGATTTAAAATTCTGGTCTGGAATTTCCCAGATATGTTACTCTGGGCTGTTAACCCTTGTGAACTTCAGTTTCCTCAGCTATAAAATGAAAATAATAATAGTACATTCATCACAGGACTGCTATGAGGGCTAAATCACATATACATGCTAAATGTATAATGCAATACTTTGAAAGAGAGTACATGCTCAGTAAATGGTGGTAGTTATTTTGGTGGCATCGGTGAATGTGTACAAAGGGAAATTATAGCACACCCATCGAGTTACGTGGCCTAGAATCTCCCTAGGCTGTCTGCCCACAAGACAAACTTTGATTAAAAAAAAAAAGCCTTTATTATGAAAGGAAGTGAATGATAGTGTGCCAAGTAGTATACCAATCAAGTTAAATAGTTCCTGCATATTCTTGCCAGCTTAATTGACTAAAAGCATAAAGATCACTTTTGGCATCAAATCTCTGACTGCTTTCCTCACAGCAGTCACAGTATTTTCCTCTTTAAGAAACTACAGGGGTTCCCTGTTGTCATCAAAAAGCAAAACTTCACTTGACCTGTAGGACATTGAGCACAGCCAGGAGTTGCCCAGTGTCAGGTTGGGTCTGATCTGCCTGAGAAGATCAAGTACCCCTGGCAGACTTGATGTGTGGTTGGCTAGAGGCCAAAGGCCCAGATATATTTGAGAGTATAATGGACTATTTTAGAGTTAGCAGATTGGAATGAGAATCTGGAATATAAATTTCAAGCCAGGTTATCAGTTTAATGTTTAAGTCGATTCCAACATCCAATCCAAACATGAGCTGGATGACCAGTCAGCAAAGGTCCAAACAGCAGGATGCCCTTACACAACTAAGAGCAAATACCAGAGACCTGAACTTGACTAATAATAATAGTTTCTACTAATTATTTATCATATATCATACACTTTGCTAAGCGTTTCACTGGGCATCATTTATCTCATTTAATTATAATAACAATCTTATAAGGGTAAGTTAGTATCCTCCCTGTTTTAAAAATTAAGAAAAGCAAGAGTCACAGAACTAGAATGTGGTAAAGCTGGGGTGGGTTAGAAACTATCAGGGAGAGGCAATGAGAGATTCTGGGTTGGACTGAAGCAAGTTACTACTGTGATTTTTCACAGTTTTATTTCTCTCACTGCTGTACACGAGTTTACTTTGTCATATAGATGTGTCCTCGAAATTTTGCCTTGATTATGTCACGTATTCTAATGTTAAGTGGTGACAAATAGAATAATAGGTCCTATCACTCTACCATTAAATTTCTTATCTGCTTCTCTTGATCTATAAAGAAAATGCAACAAGCAGGAGGAGATGGCTCTTTCTCCCTTAAAAAATAACTATAACTTTCTGGTAAATTTAATGACAACAATTCTTTAAGAGGTAGCCCCATTTTGCATGGATGGTGTCTGGGTGCTACAGAAATAGTGTAAGCAGTAATACCTGAAGAGTGTGATAATGTTAAGTGGGTGGCCTCTGTTGGAAATCACCTAGGTCCTTTCTGAGGTTGGAGAGAAACCGTGAGATACCTCTGAATGTTTTCCACCCTTTAGTGGTCAGTGGGAGGAGGAAAGAATGGTAGTATAAGTGGTGCCCACTTTTTACTGTAAATATAATCCTGGAAGTAGCATCTAAAGAAGATGGCTTCCTTAAGAACCATGTTAGACCTGATTCCTGTGTTCTCAGAGCCGCACCTGCAGCTGGGCACATCTCAGCCCATCCTCTGCCTGTTGCTCCATCAAGGCCAATAGTCCTTAACAATAGAACATATTTAAATGCATCTGAGAGGTGTGGGGGATCTTTGGAAACATGGCAAAGTGAGAGACATTCCCGGATCTCTCCCCTTGAAACAACAATAAGCTGAACATCTAAAACTCAACAAAAAACACCCAAACTGCACACCAACAAGTCTGAACATGGGATCTGCACATAAGAGCTACCACAGGTCAGAACCTCGAGTGTCAGGTGGTGGACTGTGAGAAATAAAGAAGCTGCCTCTCGCAGCTGCTGGAGCTCCCTGCAGGAGGAGTGGGTGGGGAGAAGGAGCGGCGAGTTCATTAAACAGCCTAGCCTGGGAGAGCTGTAAGATCAATGCACCCGGTGGGCAGCAAGAACCAGTCATCAGGGCAGAAAAGCAACACTTAATTTTTACTGGCCACAGTTGCAAAACCAAGTCTGAGTCACAGCCCTCAAACCCCTCCATGCTTAACTTCCAAGACCCAGGGGAATCTAAGCAAACACTAACGAAACTGTTGCTAACACTGACAGAGACTGAAATTGAAGGTAGCGAGCATGATTAGATATCTATCAGACATAAAAAGGCATTTTTAAGGCTTTATATAAAGCAGGGATCCAACAGGCTTAGACACCACCTACTGGAAACCAAAAGAAAAGTGCATTCTTTGCAGCAGGTTAAAGACAGAACTTTATATAATAAATTTTCTTTCTGGAAAAAAAAGCAAAATACATTTCCATTAATGACCAGGAGGAGAAATAGTCCATTAAACACGATGAACAACCAAGGTGACAAGGCATCTCAGAAAGAAAGAGAAAAATCTCCAGAAAATAAACTTACAGAAAATGAAATATGCAACTGAAATGACAGAGAATTCAAGATGGTACTTCTGAAAAAAACTCAGTGAGTTCCAAAACAAGTCATATCAACAATTTCAGAAATTGAAAAAAACAACTAGATGAGCAGAGCAAGGAGATTGAAAACCTCAAAAAGAACCAAATTGAACTTCTGGAGATGAAGAACACACTGCAAGAGTAGAAAAATGAAATAGCAAGCTTGGGAAATAGAGTTGGCCAAATGGAGGAAAGAATCAGTGATATCGAAGACAGAAATCCAGAAATAAATCAAAAGGAAGAAGGGAGAAACCAAAGAATGAAAAATAATAAAAGAGAAATACAAGAACTAGCTGATACCATCAGGAGAGGAAACATAAGAATAATAGGCGAGGAAAAGGAACGGGGACTAGAAAGCATTTTCAGACAAATAATAGATGAGAATTTCCCAAATCTAAGGAATGAGCTGGAGCTTGGAATTCAAGAAGTAAACAGAATACCCAATTATCTCAACCCAGAAAGGCCTTCAGCAGGACACATTGTAATAAAGTTACCAAAAATCGACAACAAAGAATTCTCAGGGCAGACAGGGAGAAGAAAATGGTAACTTATAAAATAAAACCAATTAGAATAACCTCATATTCTCAGTGCAAACTTTACAAGCCAGAAAGAAATGGAATCAAATATTTAAACTATTAAGTGAAAGGAGTCACCAGCCTAGAATAATGTATCCAGCTAAGCTCTCCTTTAGATATGAAGAAGTTAAGACCTTTCCAGACATACAAAAATTGAGGAAATTCTACACTACAAGGCCTGCACTACAGGAAATACTAACAAGTGTCAGCTCACCTAAAACAAAATGACCTCCCAAAAATACATAATAAAGAACAAAGTGACTATCAGTCAAATAGAAGCAGAGGAGTGAAACCCTTACTAATATTGGACAAAACAGACTTCAAAATAAAAAAGGTAAAGAAAGATACTGAGAGATACTTCATAATGATAAAGGGAATCATGCACCAAGAAGATATAACATTTATTAATATCTATTCTCTCAATCAGGGAGCTCCGAAATATGTAATGCAATACTAACAGAACTAAAGGGAGAAACAGACTAAAACACTATCGTAGTAGGGGACCTTAATACTCCACTGTCGGATATGGACAGATCATCCAAACAGAAAATCAATAAGGATATACCAACCTTAAATGACACATTAGACCAACTGGACATAATTGACATTTACAGAGCCTTCTATCCCAGAACAGCTGCTTATACATTCTTCTCTAGTGAACACGGAACATTCTCAAGAATCAACCACACACAGGGACACAGAGGTAGTCTCAACAAATGTGAGAGAGTTGAAATCATACCAACCAAATCATAATGCTTTGAAACTAGAGATCAACTGCAAAAAGAAATCAGGAAGAATGGAGATTAAACAACATGCTACTGAAGAACAACTGGGTCAGGGAATAAATAAAAAGAAAAGAAGATATACATAGTAAGGAATGATAATAATAGTAAAACATATAAAACTTTTGGGACACGGCAAAAGCAATCATAAGAGGAAAGTTCATATCATTACAGGCCTATCTCCAAAAACAAGAACGAGCCCAAATAAACAACTTAACGCTTCACCTTAAAAAACTAGAAAAAGAAGAACAAATGAGGCCTAAAGTCAGCAGAAGGAAAGAAATAATCAAAATTAGAGCAGAAATAAATGAAATTGAAAACCAAAAAATGGAAAAATAAATGCAACAAAGAGCTGGTTCTTTGAGATTAATAAAATTGACAAAACCCTGGCTAGACTCACTAAAGAGAAAAGAGAAAGGACACAAATAAACAAAATCAAGGATGAAAGAGAGGAAATTACTACAGACAACACACAAATACAAAGGATCATAGAAGAATACTATGAAAATGTATATAACACCAAATTTAATAACCTAGAAGAAATGGACCAGTACTTAGAAAAATACAATCTTACTAGACTGAATCAAGAAATTCTGGAGAATCTAAATAGACCGATCAGCAGTATGGAAATTGAAACAATCATCAAAAACCTACCAAAAAGTATAAGTCCAGGACCAGATGGCTTCACCAGTGAAATCTACCAAACATTCAAAGAAGGATTAATGCCTATTCTCATCAAACTCTTCCAAAAAATCAAACAGAAGACAATATTTTCCAACTTATTTGATGAGGCCAATAATACTCTGATACCAAAACCTGGTAAAGATAACACAAAAAAGAAAACTACAGACCAATATCTCTCATGAACACAGATGTAAAAATCCTACATAAGATACTAGTGAACCGAATACTGCAATATATTAAAAATATTATACACCACGATTAAGTGGGCTTCATCCAAGGGGCACAGGGATGGTTCAACATATGCAAATCGATTAACATGATACACCACATAAATATATTGAAAATAAGAATTGTATGATCATATCAATAGATGCAGAAAAACTCTTCGACAAGATATAGCATCCATTTATGATCAAAACACTTAACAAAATTGGTATAGAAGGAAAGCACCTTAACATAAAGGCCATATCTGACAAACCCTCAGCCATCATAATATTTAATGGTGAAAAACTAAAATCCTTCCTTCTAAGATCAGGAACAAGGCAAGGCTTTCCACTATCACTGCTGTTATTCAGTATATCACTGGAGGTCCTAGCGAGTGCAATCAGGCAAGAGAAAGATATAAAAGGCATCCAAATAGAAAACGAAGAAGTCAAACTGTCACTATTTGTGAATGACATGATTCTCTATATAGAAAACCCTAAAGACTCCACAAGAACACTAGTAGAAACAATAAGCAAATACAGTAAAGTCTCTGGATACAAAATCAATGTTTAAAAATCCATAGCGTTCCTATACTCTAATAATGAAAAATCAGAAAAAAAGCAGAAAAAATAATTCCTTTTGTAATTGCAAGAAAAAGAATAAAATACCTAGGAATAAATTTAATGAAACAAGTGAAGGACCTATATAATTAAAACTACAAGACCCTATTAAAAGAAATCGAAGAAGATACAAAGAAATGGAAAGATATTCCGTGTTCTTGGACTGGAAGAATCAGCATAGTTAAAATGACCTCAATATCTAAAGCATTACACAGATTTAATGCAATCCCCATCAAAATCCCATTGACGTTTTTTAAAGAAATAGAATAAAAAATCATCAGATTTGTATGGATGCACAAAAGACCCCAAATTCCCAAAGCTATCCTGAGAAAAAGAATGAGACTGGAAGCATCACTATGCCCAACTTCAAATTATACTACAAAGCGACAGTAATCAAAACGACATGCTTTTGGCAGCAAAACAGACACACTGACCAGTGGAACAGACGCGAGAGTCAAAAATAAATCCATATTTATACGAGCAAATAATTTTCAACAAAAAAGCCAAAAACATAGAGTGGAGAAAAGAAAGCCTCTTCAATAAATGGTGCTGGGAAAACTGGACAGCCACCTACAAAAGAATGAAACTAGACTGTTGTCTATCACCACAGACCAAAATTAGCTCAAAATGGATTGAGGACCTGAATATAAGACCTGAAACAATAAAATGCATTGAAGAAAGCATAGGAACTAAACTCAAGGACCTTGGACTTAAAGAGGATTTTTTGAATTTGACCTCAAAGGCAAGGGAAGTAAAAGCAAAAATAAATGAATGGGACTACATCAAACTAAAAAGCTTCTGCACAGCAAAAGAAATCATCAACAAGGTAAAGAGACAACCATCTCAATGGGAAATATATTTGCAAGCAAGGCCTCCGATAAGCGCCAAATATCCAAAATATACAAAGAACTCATACAACTCAATAACACCAAACCACAAACGATCCAATCAAAAAATGGGCAGAGGATTTGAACAGACACTTCTCCCTAGAAGACATACAAATGGCCAACAAATATATGAAAAGATGCTCAACATTGCTAGCTATTAGGGAAATGCAAATCAAAACCACAATGAGATACCATCTCTCACCTGTTAGAAGAGCTATAATCAATAGGACAAGTAATAACATATGTTGGAGAGAATGCAGAGAAAAAGGAACCCTCATACACTGTTGTCGATACTGCGAATTGGTACAGCCACTATGGAAAACAGTAAAGAGGTTCCTCAAAAAACTAAGAATTGATCTACTATATGATCCAGGAATCTCTCTACTGGGTATTTACCCCAAAGACTTGAAAACTCATATTCAAAAAGATATTTGCACATCGATGTTCATAGCAGCATTATTCACAGTGGCCAGGATGTGGAAGCAACCAAAGTGTCCTACGATAGATGACTGGATAAAGAAGCTGTGACACATATATACAATGGAATATTACTCAGCCATAAGAAGAGATGAAATACTGCCATTTGTGACAACATGGATGGACCTCAAGATAATCATGTTAAGTGAAATAAGCCAGACTGAAAAAGTTTAAAATCACATGATATCATTTATATGCGGGATATAAATCCCAAAGCAACAAATGAACAGGACAAACATAGACTCAGGGACATGCACAATGGACTAGTGGGTACTAGAGGGTAGGGGGTGAGGGAGGAAGGGAGAGGTACATGGGGTAAAGGGGGTCAAATATAGGGGGGGTGAAGGAAGGGTGACATGGGTAAAAGGGTTCAAATATATGGTAGCTGCAGAAGCTGGACTTTGGGTGGTAACATTTTTCTACCTTCTTAGATTTTATCTTTAAAGTATTTTTCAAAATAATCTAAGTTCTCTCTGCAAATTCATTTATAAAATGAAGAGCCACAGTCACCCAGATACTGTTCAAACCATTTCCAATTGTGTTCTAAAATTAAACTGGCAATTTTCCTTCCCAATTAATCCTCTCTGCATTTTGGCAATATGTATCGGTAGCCTTAAAAATGTTTACAGCCTTTGACCCAGTGATTCTACTCTTACAAATCTAGTTGAAAGAAATAATCAAAGCAGTACAGAAAAATTTATGAATAAAAGTATTCATCAGAACCTTATTTATAACCATAAAAAATATAAAAAGCCTAAATGTTATACAATTGGAGAATGGTTAAGTAAAAAAGAATATGATATATTCCTTGTAGTGGAATATCATATAGTTATTAACATGATGTTTCTTTGAAAAATGTTTAATAACTTTGAAAATACGTTTATGGTATAATATTAAGTGAGAATTATGGGAAACAAGTATTTATACAGTATGATCCACAAGGTTGTAAATGATAATAATTATAATATACGTACAACTTTTTTAAAAATCTAAAAGTATATACACTAAAATGTTACCAGTGGTTATCACCAAGAAGTGAAATTATGGGGGAAATGTTGGATAGGCAGAAGAAAAGGAGCCCACAAAAAAAATGAGAAGATATCTGTAAATAAGATGTTAATGAAAGCAAAAGGAATGAGGTGACATTTGGGTAGCAGAGCCAGATAGGTTTTCTTAGGAAGAGGCCTGGGTCTATTCTGTGAAGGAGAGGGCAGAGTCAAGTAAGATGATCAATCACCCTGGTTTACCCAGGACTATGGAGTTTCCAGAGTCGTGGATGAGACTTTAAGAGTTAGAACTTGAAAATTCCTATGCAAGCTAGGATGAGTTGGTCACCCCTGACTCAAGAAAACTGAGATTGGGGATAGGTTTTGTTATGACCAGTTACACAGGAAGCAGAGCACTGGACTGAGAGTTCAAAGGGCTTAATTGTACTCCCAGTTCTGCTTCCTATTAGCAAGATACTTAATTTAAGGCTTAGTTAAGGCTATAAATCCTTACCTTGCTTATTCACCAGGTTGTTATCCAGACTAAATTCAATTATTCACAAATACAGGGGATTACAGTAACTATACACTTGTACTAGGCACATACTACATTGCTTTGGATACAGTTTTAAGGTCAGGGGAGTGTTAATAATTTCAAATTTATGAAATTGTGGTGAAGTCTAAGTGAGATTATGTCTAAATAAATTAGTATAATGCTTGTCTTCTATTAAACATTAAATATTAGCTCTGATGATTATATGTGATTGATTACATGTCTTAATTTGAAAATACAAATTTTCAAATATGAGAATCCCACACCACCTAATAGCAACGCTATGATATAGGTACTTCTAATAGTGCCATTTTACAGTTGAGAAAATAGTGGCTCAGAGAGGTCAATTGCCTTGGCTAAGTTTACACAGTCACTACATGACAAGGTTGTTTGTCTCCTGGTCCAACACTCTTTTCCACTTCATTAAATTACCACCCAGTGAAAAGCTTTTTTCATGAGGGACTAGCCAACATTTTTTTTTCTTTTTACTCTAGACTATTTTCTTCCGACCTACATCTTTAGTATGATCGAAATCTCCTCTTGGACTAAATAGAGACCTCCAGGGAACATTCTTTGGGATATTTGGTTAGCAATCCTCAGAGAACTTCAGGATCCTTTAGAAAGGTTATAAAACAATTTTAAGGTCTGCAGGACATCTCTCACAAGAATTAAAGTCAGTAGTATTCTGATAAATGTTTAATCACTGTCTCTGGGAGAGGAGAGAGAAGGGCCCTGATTTGTAGCTTATGCAGATATCCATGTTGTAAATATTTCCACTAAGGTTGATTTAAAACTACCAATGTGATGGGCTTCTGTAAACCAGTGCTAGCCAGTAAAAGCTAGTGCTTACCCATTCCAGCACACCACTAGAAGCAGAATATTATGTTCGGTTGCTTTCCTGAGTTTATATAAATTCAGTGAGAATTAAAGTCTGGGTATTATTCAAGGAGCTTGGTTTTAATATGTGAAAAAAAAGGAAGAAGAAAGTACAATAGGTTAGGATAGTCTAGATTGTGGGACAACTTAAAGGATGCCCCAGAAGTACAGAGGAGCTTCTGATTACTGCCTACAACTCCTGGTCTGGCCTCCTATAAAACCTCTCAGTAAAGCCAAAGCTAACTCCCATAATAGGGATTAGAGAAACATTTTTTCTTTTCATGAGCTTTTCATTTTCCCACCAGCTTTCTATTTTGAACATGTTCAAACCTTCAGAAAAGTTACAAGAATAGAACAATGAGAATCCATATACTCTTCACCTAGATTTACCAGTTCTTAATATTTTTCATATTTGTTTTATTACTGTTAATTTTTATGAACTATTTGAGAGTTAGCTGCAAATATTTTGACTCTTCACCCCTAAGTACTTGAGTAAGAATTTTCTAAGAACAAAAACACTGTCCTATATGACTACAGTACAATCATCACATTCAGGAAATATAACATTAAGACAATGTACAGGTATAACATCCATATTCAAACTTCCCCCAGTTACCTCAATATGTCCTTATAGCTTTGTTTTGTTTTGTTTTTCTGCAGAATCTAATAAAATATTATGCGTTACACATAGTTATCAGTCTCTTTGTTCTCCTTTAATCTAGAACTCAAGACCCCATATATTTTTTTAATGACATCATCATCTTTAAGAGTGCAGGCCAGTTGTTTTGCAGAATGTGTATCAATTTGATTCATCTGTTTATTTCTCATGAAAATATTGAGGCTAAACCTTTTTGTTTTCTACAATGCTATATTCTTCTCAGTGCCTCACAACAGTAAGAACATAATGTCATTTCCTCCACCACTGGTAATGTTAAGCTTAATTATTTAGTTAAGATGGTGTTCAACGTATTTCTCTATTACAATAATACTGGTAAAGCTTCGAGTTGATGTATATATACTGTTCCTGGAGAAGCTTCTTTATGTTGAAAGTATAAATTACATAATTCACTTCAGAGCCATGGGATGAAAAGTCGTTTTCCCTAATTAAAGGGAAAAAATGGAAGACAGGATTTGTTTTTTAAGAAAATCCGGCACTAAGCCTCTTACCCAAATTCATGAACTATTCACATGACAAGAAATCTTATCTAAATAAAGGGTTTCTTATCTAAATTGTGAACTGCTGGTAGAGACATGTCTCAGCCTATACATACTTGTATACCTAGAACATAGCCTAGTGCCTAGGCTACAGTAGGTGTTCAAGAAATGTTTATTGAACCAGTTTCACTTTGTACTGTCTCCATAAAGGAGAAAATAATCTCACTAAGCAAAAAATGTACTTCGTTTTGTCAACTGGCCCCAGATGGAATTGATTTGGCTGCTTAAGCACCATTCTTTTCATGGGAAATGACAGAGCTTTCATTTTTCATCCAGGTATTTGGCCTTACTCAGGTGCTATTCAAGTCTCTGGTTATTCTAAAAATCTTAACTTCTCTATATTGAAGTCAGACACTGCTCTAAATAAATCAAGGATCAGCCCTGTATTTGTTAGGATTAGACTTGGCTGCAAATGACAGAAAACCCAAAATAACAGTGAGTTAAACAATATTGTCATTTATTTCTCTCTGATGTAAAAGTCTCTAGTTCTGGCGAAGATGGAGTAACAGGGACTGGATTCAGTCTCCTGCCTGAAACAAGTGAAAACCCAGACAAAATAAAAACAATAGTCTTCAGGCATTGGACACCAGACAACAAAGAACAGTGATCTCTGAGAGACAAGAAACAAACAAAGTGAGCCCTATGATTGCCTGAGCTTACTGCGTAGGGAGAGTTTTTAAGCAGGGATGCAGGGAACAGGAACCCAAGCAGGGCTAAGTGGACAAGGAGAAGGAGCCAAGAGTTAGGAAAACCAAGGCAGCTAGAATTTGCAGGTCACAGTACTGGAGAAGAGAGAGCTGAATAAAAAGAGAACTCTAAAAATCAGTAGAGTCCCCTTTAACTCTTCTGCTGAATATTGATCAACACATGTATATGAAGCCAGGAAAAGGACCACCCAAAAGGAACAGGAGGAATAATCCTCAGAGATTACACAGAACTGGGAATAATGCCTGTTCCCACTAGCCAGAATGGAATATCTCATAATTCACAGAGCATCAGAGTACTCAAAAGGATCTTGCTCAGTAGTGTTGCCAAATTAGTCCTAGACTCTAGATCTGCCTAATGAAGTTTGAAAACAAGCCTTGAACGAATCAAACTGTTTCCAAGTAACTTAAGCTGTGTTCCAGAACAAAGTCCAAGACTATTTATAGATACAAAAATATCCATCATCTTACAAGATAAAATTCACATCTGACATTCAATCAAAAACTACCAGACATTTAAAAGAAGGAAAATAATAAAGAGAAAAAAAATAATCAAAACTGACCCAGGAATAACACAGATGATAGGATTAATAGGCAAAGACTTAAACAGTTATAACTGTTTTTCATATGTTCAAGAAGCTAGAGGGAAAATTGAACATATTAAGTAAAAACATGGAAGACATTAAAAAGACCCACATAGAACATCTAGAGATGAAAAGCTTAATGTCTGAGATGATATAAAAGTCCATGTAGGCAGTTGAGGGCTTGTATGGCAGCTCCATGATAACCAGATACCCAGACATCTTTGGTCTTGTTGCTCTATCATTCTAAACAAAAAATCCCAATTCATGATCCAAAATGGATCCTCTAGACGCAGCCATCATATCTTCATTTCAATCAGCAGGATTGTAGACTAGGGAAAAATAATATTGCCCCTCCATTTAAAGACACTTAGAAATCACATGACATCACTTTTCTTGCATTCCTTGGGCCAGAACTTAGTCTCAGGGTCATGTTCATCTGAAAGTGAAATCAAGAATTACAGTCTTTATTTTGGGTGGCTACATGCCCAACTAAAATGTCGGAGTTCTACTACTTAGTGAAGAATGGGAGAATCGAAATGGGGGACAATTAGCCATTACTTTTAAGTGCAAAACCCTATCAATGAAGGAGAGGTTCTCATCCAGTTTGAATAGCATTATGACTCCTAGCTTAAAAATAATGAGACTATACCTCAGTGTTTTTGTTTCTGAAAAATTATAAAAATCTGATTAATTTGGGCTAAGGTTGTTTGACTTCCAGCCCCCATGCCTCCATACACTTTTGACTTTATCTCAAACAAACTGCCAGAGTTGCTCCATTTCCCTAATCAGTGACACCAAGCTAGAGCTGGAGTTTAACATTTTGTTTAACGTATGCCTATTTTTATCCTGGCTAAGAAGCCAGGGTCGTTCAGTGTGTTTATGCCCTAGTCCTGAAACAGCTCACTTTCTTTCCTAATAAAGTCACTAACACCTGTAGCTAAAACAGACTTTCACAGGGGCATCCATATTGCATGCTCTGGAACCCCAGTGCCTTCTTCCCATTGGGAAAAAAAATTTGGTGTGTGATTGATACAATCTTTTTTATGTGCCATTTAACTCCTACCCAGACTTTCTTTTGGTTGGCCATATAACTATTCCTGAACCTCAAATAGCTTGGTCATTACAACTCATCATTTTCAACAGCCTTTAGGTATAGTATTTCTGGAGAGTATTATTGCTTTCTTAATGCCAAAGTTGAAGCCATACTTTTCAAAAGTAGGTAGGTGGACACGCAATTCATCTGTTTTTGTTTGACAAGAAAGCATTGCTGAAAAATGACAGTTTTTTAAAGGTTCCACACCAACCAAGTATGTGGCTGGCTCACTGAGTGTTCCTACAGAACATTTTGCACTAGTTTTGTGTGCTGTCTTGAGCAATTCAGACCAAAAAAGTCTTGAGGAATTCATGCTTGGGTACTTTCCATTTGTTAATAGCTTTGGTTGCTTTAACAACCTTCTGCTCAGACACTACAGTGTAACAGGTCCACTTTCCCCCATATAAGCTCTCCCCTCCTGTAATCAAACTGCTTCTCTATTATTAGTATCACCATCATCATTCTTTTCACCAAATAATAGTGATTTTTAAAGTATAACATTCATGGGAGTTTTGTACAGAAAACTAACAATGTAGAGAAATGCTTTGGCATAAGAGTTTGGGATGCAACCTACAGTATTGATTTGGACTCCAGACTGTGATCTCAGGGGAAGACTCTTTCCCCTTGAACTTTCCTACTGTGAACCTGTCTACAGAGGTCACAATGGAATGGATTCAGTAAACACACTCACTGACCTGCTGTGCCCTGCTTAATTTGATTTCTCTTGGGGCATCCAGTAGACCCAGAGTATATATCATCTGGGCCACTTGGGAAAGAGCAGATGGTTGTTCACTTGACAAAGTGCTATTTGTCAGATAAAATTTTGTTTTCAGTAAAACCTTGCTATTTGGATAAAATGGAGGGTAAGGGTGGGGAGTTAATATAAAGGGAAAATAGCTCATGGGATTGGGTGGGTGTTTTCACCCAAAAAGAAATGGATATTAAAAGATTGTTTTGAAGGTTAAGGTGAGAAATCAACCTTTGTTAGGCATGGAGGTGTGTTTGAAGCTTGATGCTTTATGAGCTCTGAAAACTAGAACTTTGTTCCATTTATTTTAAGTAACCCCTCATTGACTATGACTGTCAAAAGACTGAGGTGAACATGAGCCTATCAATGCCTATTAACACTGTAAATTGCAATCATTTGGTAGCTGGGTGCTGGTCTTTTTGATCCCTTTTTTATTGATTCGGAAAACATAACATTCTTTGAACTGGTTGGCTCCAGATCTGTGAAGTGTTTGGATCCAAATTGTGAATTTCCTCAAATGAGGCAAAACAGAGTTTTTCCTTGGCCTTTAAGAAAAATCTTGTTGAAAGTTTCATCCAATAATATACAAAAGGAAAATTCAGCTTTAGGTCTTTGTGTCTTCCTTGTCAGTGGAATAAACCTAAAAGCACAAGAGCTATCTGTTCTCTCTCTACCAGTCAGGCAAGGCAATAGAGTAGTATTAGCAGATCAATAAATATAACAGTAAACTATTGGGCGCATTACAATTCTTTCTTTCTGTATTTTGAGCTTCTTCATCTCGTTCACATTTCTCAAGTGTAGCTCCTCTTCAGATGTTGTCTTGTATAACCGGAACATCTTTTCAACAGCAAGTTAGTATCTAACAATCTTCCTCTTCCAGCACCCTCTATTAAATAGGTTCTACCTTCCTCCCAAGTGCTTTTTTTTTCTTGGAAGCCCATTCTTCATGGGAGTTTTGTACAGCAAACTAACAACCTAGATAAATGCTTTGGTGTAAGAGTTTGCGATGCAACTTACAGTATTGATTTGGACTCCATATTGTGATCTGATTGCCACTTTGTATGCCATTGTTATGGTAGATTTGAAATGTTTCTTTAAGTGCTCCAGCTATAAAGCACTGTGTTGTGCTGTTCCCTGTAATCGGATGTCAGATCACACAATAGTGGGCTGTAGGTACTGAAAAGGATATAATGATAGTCTTTGAGACTCGTTTCCCTCTCAGAATTTTATAGGGCCTATGGCCAAAAGAGGATGTCCGTCTTAAGGTACAAATACCCCAGGGCAAACATTTTCTTTGAACCAATAGGTACATAGCAAGATTTTACTGAACACCAGTTAAGTGTACTGCACTGAGCTAGGTACTGGAGACTAAGTCATTGGCAACTATCTATCTACATCTGATAGTAACACCTGTAGCCTTTAAGTCAGCCTTCCCTGTCCCCAGAGGTATAAAACTGTCTCCAAAGTGAGTGACATTAATAAAATCTTCTACCAAATTAGAAATATAAAATTGAGGATGACATGGTCCCCATATTGGATGATGATTTTCAGCTTAAGGAGGGGAAAAATATACATCGCAAATCTAAGAGTAAACTGTCTACCGTATGAACCATCAAATGTTAGAGTTGGAAAGGACCTTTAGTTATCACCTAGTACAACTGTGTTTTCAAACCATGGACCCTCAAGCCCTCAGATTCAGCAGAGTGCTCCAAAGGCAGTCTCTCTGTCCTTCTTACCTCCATCCCTTTCAACCAGTGGCACAGATTTTGTTTGTGTAACAGAGATTCCATAGCTTTCAAAAAATTTATAAGCCATAAATCTAGTCCAACTCTCTCATATTACAGATGAGGAAGCAGAGCCCTAGAAAAAGGGAGGGAATTTGGTTGTGGGTCTGTAGCCAATTAGAAGCTGCAACCCTCAGTTTTTCTGATTCCAGTGATCCATTTCCCTATGCCACCTATCAACCTAGCAGCTTATGCTTCTAAAATATCAGAGTGGCCAACTGTCTTTGGAAGAGCCACTTGTCCCAGGAGCAAGAGGATGTTGCTTTGGGGTATCCTGAGCCAAGTGCTTAAGTCCTGAGTTACTCTAGGCCAGAGAAAGGAGAGATCAGTAGGTGATATTGTTCAGCCTCCCATTTTGCTGCCCCTAAATGGATCCTGATCCTTCTCAAGGGGATAAGAGTACCTAGCTGATAGAATTGTGAAAATTAATTGAGATAATATGTGCAAAGAATCTGGCACATAATAGGTGATAAATAAAGGATAAATCTTAGTAATATAACTATTTCTTTGGAAAGAAAGTGGTATATTTTATTGATGTGGCTCCCAATTATAATATAGGCAAATAAAATGAGAATCAGAATCAGGGTGAGTTAACCTGATTTACGAGATGAATGCCAATTTCATATATATATTTATATATATATATATATATATATATATATATATATATATATATATATATATATATATATATATATATAATTTGATGGAGTCAAGGCACTGCCTTCACTTCTCAGGGAGCCTGGCAGGGAGCCTAGTATGCCCCACTTCTCCAGGACAGATAGCTAAACAGAAGGTGTGGTACTAGGTTTCTTTCAAGCACAAGTCTGGAAAATACTGTTTTGCCTCTCACAATCTGACTGGCATATATAGAGGAGAAAGGTAATGTTCTTAGATAAATTTAGTTATCAAAAAATCACAAATGAAATTTCCTCACTTGGTATTAACATATTAATACATCACCACAAAGACCTAAACAGGAAGAACACTCTGTTTTTAAGAAATGGCTTGAGAAGCATCACTGATGGCATTGCCTGGTTTTATGGAGTATGTGTTTCATATTTAGTGTCTGTGACTTGGGCTGAGGAATATTCCAAGGCAAGGCTTACACTTCCCCTTGGATTAAAGCCCCTGTTCTCCCAATTGCTTTATCTCATCTGAGCAGTGGTCCTGACTTATTAGAGGTTAGCCAATTTATCCCAGATTTCCCAGCTAGAAAGCAGCAAGAGCCAGGAGTAGGACCTAAGCATATGACCTTAGAGCTTAGGAGCTTAACCCCTATGCTCTATTGCTCAGGAATTTCAAAAGCAAGAGGGATCACCTCATGGCTGGTGAGTTCAAGAATGAGTTTGCAGAGGAAATATCAATTGACCTTGAAGGATGGATAGGATTTTGACAGAAATGAAGCAGCGGAGTAGTATGAGTGCCATACAGGTAGAAAAGCACAGGGTAAAATGTGGGCCAGAGTACTTAGTTGGGCTTGAATGTAGGATCATTTGAAGGGGGTATTAGAAGGTGACTCTTTGAACAGCATTGGGATTATGTTATGGAGGACCTATTTTGACAGGATGAATTTATGCTTAGCTCAGTAAGCAACTGAAGGTTCTTCCTTTTTCCCTTATTCTTTATTTCTTCTCTTTATTTTCTTCCTTCCTTCCTTCTCGTTTTCCTCCCTTGTCTCTTAAATAATATAAATGTTTCATAGAATAAAAATTAATATCTAAAAAAGAATACCACCTGAAAGCCCCTCAAAACAGATTATATATGTTAACATCTTCTAGACTTTACTCTCATACAAATATATATATATAAATAATTCCATATTGTGGAAGGCAGAATTCTAAGATTCTTGCTCCTTATCTATAAGTCCTGTATAATCCCCTTCCCTTGAGTGTGGGCACACCTGTAAATATGATGTTCTGTCATTCCTTTAATTAAGTTATTATATATGATGAGATAGTTATATCTATATTTATGTTACATTGTATAAGAATTCCAGTTGGCTTTGAAGAAGAATCTGTGTTATGAGAGGGCCATGTGGCTAGGACCTGAGAGCAGCCTCTAGGAGCTGAGAGTGACCCTTAGCAGTCAGCTAACAAGATATCAGGGACCTCAGTCCTAAAACCACAAGGAACTGAATTCTGCCAATCAGCAGTGAGCTTGGGTCAGAGTCCTGTCTGACACTGTGATTTCAACTTGATGAGTGTATTAACTATATTTTCTTATCTTCTGTATTCTTGGTGCTTTAGCATCTGGGGCTTGCTGTCTGGGGAGATACTGCCCCTCTCAGGGCTAGCCAGTACTTAGAGCAAATAAAGGGAGCCTTTCATATGCCAACTAACCAATATAGACCCCATATCTGAACCACCCCATCTATCTGGCTGTTATACTCCAGGAAGCAATATTCATCTGCCCTACTCATTCCAGACCCAGGTACCAGACAACTAGTAACAGCTCCTATATCCCAGAGCCCTCTGAAATTATTCAGACTAACCAATCCTAAACTTGCTTACTCTACTTTGCCTTGCTTTGCCCATGGACACTGCAATAAAGGCTGTTGCCCATGTGTTCCCCTAATTTTTTCTGCCTCCTGACAGATTTTGGTGCTTCCCTATGTTGCATGCTGTGCCCCTCCTTTTGAGACCTATAGTAACAAATTATCTTTTCAATGGCTATCATCCCCTGAACTGTTGACTTCACCATACCTGACACTGATAATAAGACCTATATCTTAAAATAGTGAAAGACCCTTAGCAACAGTTAAATTATTCTCCAACTCCTGGTCTATAGAAACTGTGACAATAAGTTTGTGTTGTTTAAAGCTGCTAAATTTAAACTAAGTTTGTGGAAATTTGTTATGTACAATAGAAAACTAATACACATATAAAATTTATATTTAAACATACGATAGTCTTTTCTAACCACTAATTTTTCATTTAATATAGGATATGTATGTCCATGTATATATACATAGATAGATGATAGATAGATAGATAGATAGATAGATAGATAGATAGATAGATAGATGTATAAATATAGGTATAGATATATACATAGATATACCATTGAAAGATCTTGAGTAAGGGAATAAAATACTTGGAGCTGAGAATTTAAACAGTAATAAAATGTGGTATAGTTGAGAGAAGCAAGAGATGGGGAAAACCTGGCAGGAGATTATCTGGATTAGCTGTTCTCAACCTCAGAATCACTTAGAACAATTTTTAAAATAGTGATACCTGAGATTCATCACCTGCAAAGATTTTGATTTAATGATCTGAGATACAACATGAGTATTTAGTGTTTTCAAATTTCCCCAGAATGTTTCTAATACACAGATTGCCAAGGTGGAGAACCTCTGGCAGATTGAGATAGAGAATGCCATCTTGAATTAAAGTGTTCTTATTGAAATAGAAAGGGAGGGATGTGTGAAAAAGGCATTGCTGGAAAAAACAAACAAACAAACAAACAAAAAAACAACAACAACAAAAAAAACACCAATAACCCAGCAGTAAGAAGACCGGGAATTCTCTTGCTCATCTTTCTGTTGTTGTTGTTGTCGTTGTTGTTGTTGTTGTTGTTGTTGTTTGATTGGTTGGTTTCTAATTAGATTTCCACTCATCTCATTAGTATCATTAGGAGAATTTTCATGGGGAAACAGAAACCCGAGGCTGGCTCTGCATACATAAAGTGGCAGAAGAGTTGAGGAGGTCTCAAGGAGCATTCCAGGCAAAGAAAATGGTTCAAGCAATTTCAAAGGTGAGAATTAGTATTCTAGGTGCCAGCCTGAAGTTGGTGGTTGACACAGAGAATGAAGTTTAACAGCACTGCCACACAGATCCTTTGATGCCATAAGGAACCAGGAGTTATTCTCATTCCTTGAAAAGAAGGGGGATTAATCGATTTTTCACAGCAGTAGGTAAGGAAGATGACCTGACTGCAATGTGAAAAAAGTTATAGAAAACCTAGACGCCAGGAAGCTTAAAAGCTGTTATAGTTAGGAAAGCATGAGAAAATGGTGCCTAACATTGGACAGAGCAGTGAAAGGGGAGAGGAGCAGGACAAATCAAGATATGTTCCTGAAGAAATGGCAAATTTAAAGGACCTATTCAATGTGGTAGCAAAGGATGAGAAGTGTTGCAAGCTTTGGGCTTGGTAAGATGGTAGTAAGGAATTTGATCAAAAGGTATCTATATTGGCATTGTGGTTAGAGGAAAAGTAAACTGGTTTATTACATTTTAGGTGTTCTTGGGTGTCACTGAAGGAAGCTGGATAATAAGGGAGTTTATCCACTGTAGACTATTCTCTTGCCCAGGGTGAATGGATGAGAGATGGTTTTCACAAGAGAAACATGGTAGAAATAACATGCTTTAAAGTATTTTACTTGCTTCTCACTCCCTACAAAGGGAAGGACTCCCTTTGGACAGTTGCATGAAGTGAGAATTAGCAATCCCAGCTGCCAATTAAGAGAGTACACATTTTTCCCCTTTATAGACCTCCAAGGTGGAACTTTCTGGGGGTATATCTGGTTGTGATTCATATTTTTGGCTGTGGTTCAAGCCTTGGATGTGACATGTAAGCTGGTCACTTGTAGCTGGAGCAGCAGATGGTCTTTCCTCCCTCCCTTAAATGGCCGTGTCTGCCCTGAATTCTTAAGTGCAGAAATAATTTATTCTATTCTTCTGAGCCCAGTTAATATTACTTCTCAAAATACCTCTGCCTGTGCTCTTATATTTACTTATACTTTTCTTGCCAAGGTCTTCTAAATATCCCTTCTGATATTTTTTATTGGTAGAAATACTGGCCTGACCTAAACTCTGAAGTAAATTGTGAAGGATAGGAGTATCTTTAGTCAGAACGATGGGATTTTTAAAGTGCAAGTGCCCCGCTCCTTTGGAGGAGTTTTGTACCAGAAACAACCATGTGAGGTTCTGCTCTCTATCAAGGGTTTATTGGTTAATGAGGACTGTGACTGGTGTGGTTTTCCTGTGTTTAGTTTTTGGAACTCTCAGAGACAGTTGCTTGGAATAGAGAGCGAGAGAATTATTGCTCAGCAAGCCTGCTGGCCACAGCCCACAAGACTCCACCAACACTGATGAATTTTATGGCTAATTCAGTAACAGGACAAGTATTTGAAGAGGCAGAGTGAAGAACTGTTGGCATCCTGTTCTGCTATCTGAAGAAGTCTGCAAGGCTTCTCATTAAGTGTTTCTTTTTTATGTCCTTTCACACTAAGCTTTCTTAAGTATCTGAACAGGAACTCATGGGCAACCATGGCCTCAGGTTGAGGTCACTGCAATGAAACTTTGGGACGAGCTCCCCTAGTTTTCTAGTTGCAAAGAGATCCCTTTCAGTTAAATCCTGTAGTAACATAACATGACCAAATTCCACTTTATCCTAGCATTACAACCTTTCAAGCTACTTAGCCACTCTTAAAACAGTCTATTGCATTTCTATAAACCTCATAAATTTTGAAAAAGTACTCTCATATATTACATTTGAGACTCATATCACCTCTACGAATTATCATTTCAATTAATTATCACTATATAACAAACCACCCCAAAACTCAGTGGTTTAAAACAACATTTATTATTTCTTTCCAGTCTGTAGGATTGCTGGGCATTGGCCAATCTAAGTTGGGCTCAGTCATGAGTCTGAAGCAAGCTGAAGGTTGCTTGGTCTAGGCTGGGTGTGGTTGTGCTTCACATATTCCTCATCCTTGTCCTAGGACCATGGGGTATTTTAATGGTTAAGGTAGAGATACATGAATAAGAAGAAACAATAATGCCTCTTAAGCCCTGGGCTCATAACTGGCTCACTGTTACTTCCACATCATCAAATTTGGCAAAGCAAGCAATATGATCAAACCCAGAGCCAATGCATAAGAGATATAGTCCACCTCTTTAATGGAAGAAATGAGTCAAATGGCACAGACAAAGGAAGGGGCAAAGAATTGGGTCAATAATGCAATCTTCCATGGGTAGGTAGGGAAGATATAACTGCTCTCATTTTACAAATGAGAAACCTGAGACCCAGAGAGCTGAAATGATCTGCCCAAGGTCACATAGAAAGTTTGGGCAATAGCGGAATGCAAACCCAACTCCCTTGTCATTTAAACTTCCTGCTTTTTGCCGCATTGAATTCCATGATTCCATAACGTATGCCCTATCAGCTAGTTTAAGGTCCATGGTTTTTTTCTCTTCAAGGATGAGTCTTCATGGCCCAGGTCTTTTTTTCTGTTGTTCTCCCTATGCCTTTGGGATTTGCCCCATGTCATCACAGTCATCATCATCTATTTTTCCATTTGGACCTGATTGTGGGTAGAAGATGGATGAAATTCCCCCTACTGAGGCCCATCAACACAAATTATCCTGTCCCCGAAACAGATATAGCAATCTCTACTTTTTTAATTTAAAAAATATTTTTAAAAAATCCAGAAGTCACACAGTAGTTGGACCAGAATGACCTTAAACCCCAACACACTATGGTTTTTTGAAGAATAAGAGTATTATAATCACCTAAAATCTGTCAACATGCTTATTGCTGACTCTGAGCTTCACTTAAATGTTAATAAGTCCAGGCTAGTTTTCTCTTAGCCCCTCCCCATCTGCTTTTAGGGGCCCTCAAACTGTGAATCTGCCTCAAACCTGAGGAGATTTTAGCTGGTATCTCTGATATAGCCTGCAAGAATTTTTTGGATATGAGTCTCCATGGCAACCCTAGGCCTCTGGCTTCCAGTACACGTACACTCCTAAATTTGTCATCCTAAAGATAGATGGTAAGATCTGACCTTAAATTCTCCTCTTCTGTGTTTCTGGCCGACATGTGCTGACAGTGTGTTTGCTTCACATGAACCTTCTGGACAGAGGTCTAATGATCCCAGTTTCTAAAAGCTCCTCCTTTTCCCTTAACACAGTTCTTTTTCCTGGACTTTTTTTCCTGCAGCATAACTTCCAGAGGCTGGTTGATATGACTGTCTGGCTCTATCATTCAGTGAGGCTCTGACTAATCTCTTGATTTTTAAGGGCTAATGTGGCTTAGCTATGACAAGGAGACTGAGTTCTGATCTCTTTCTCTATACTTTCATGGATGACTGAAAGACAGATTATTTGCAGTGATTTCTGGAGGCAGAAGTTAAATGAGTGGCATCTGTAATGGTAGAACCAAGAGAGAATGGTGATTGTCTTTAAGCCTTCAGAGGTGATTGGTAAATACAGAGAGAAAGCAAATAGGGAAAAAGGGAGGAAAAGGTGCTGTTGAAAAAAAATAGCTGCTGCTGATAAAGAACTTCAATAAATTCAAACAGTGTCTGCTTTTTTTTTTTTATTCTCTTCTGCTAATCACTAGGGAGAAAGAGCTGTACAACTACCATATCAGAGGGGATAAGGAAGCAAAGAAGTCTAGCTAGGGGCTTGCTATAGATGTTTTGCCTCCTGCTTTGGAACGATCCACCATTGGACTATGAAGAGGAAGCAAAGAAGTAGCTGGCAGTGTAGCACCACATGCTATAATTCCTGACTTACTTGTCTGATTATCTGATAGTTGGCAACATAGTATACTAGTAATAAATATGGGCTCTAGAGCTAGACTGTCTGGGTTTGAATGTTTTTTTATGTGTGACATTTGGCAAGTTTCTTAACTCTAAATTTTAGTTATTTTATCTGAAAAATGGCTTTAATGTATCTTACTTCATATAGTTGGAAGGATTAAATAAAATAATGTTTAATAAAGTGTTTGGCACAATGATAGGCACATAATAAGGACTAAATAAATATTAACCATTGTTAATATTAGCTGATGCACAATTGGGGGAAGAATTTCAAGAAGGAATTGAGACTACATGGTATCCATTGTTCCTTTTCTAGTAAACTTTTAAATATAGTAAAAACTCCTCTTACTGGCCTTTACTTAACTGACTTGGTAGATTAAGTTAATGCTTTTCTTTCCTCCTGAAATATATACTGACAATGCTCAGGGCACAAGGAAAGCTCATGTGCAATAAGTTGCCCTCTGGTTGACCCTTACACTTCTGCTCCATGTGTTGAGTTGACACCACAAATTAGTTGTTATGTCACCAAACCCCTTTATGCCAGTTATATTTGCTAATATAATTAAGTAACTTAATGTAAATTTATTAAATATGAGTATAAAATGGAAGATACTGTTTCCATGAAAACTAAATTAGATGTTTTGTAAAAACTTGATAAAGAAAAATTGCTTTTAAAAACTACCCTATAGGAGAAAAAAAAATCCTGAAACCGGAAGTCAAATATGATGCATTAGGTATGTAACTTATGGAACAAAGAGTCTGAAATTCCAGTTAGAGGACCCACATTTAAAAAAAAAAAATGGCCTTAGCCTTACATAACATCACCAGATTAGTAAGTGAATGTACATTTGTATGTTTGGGGTTGAAATAAAATGCTTAAAGATCATATATCTTATTTTATATGTTTCTTCACTTTAACCAATCAATTACTTGTTCTGATAGTGTTATACAAGAGGACTACTGTGTGGTCAATGTACTGTGTTAAGTACTTTATATGATGTGCGCTTGCAAGAAGGGAGCACTTCTAGTAAAATGTGTTTACCAGTTTTATGGATGGAAGCTTGTAGTAGGCAGAATAATGCCTCCTACCTCACAAAGATGTCCACATCCTAATCCCCAGAACATGCAAACATGTTATGCTATGTGTCAGGGAGGAATTAAAGTTGCAGATGGAAATAATGTTGCTAATCAGTTGACTTCAAGATGGGAAGATTATTCTAAATTATCCAGCTTTGCCCACTGTATTCACGAAGGTCCTTATAAGTAGAAGAGAGAGGCTGAAAAAAAAAGAGTGATGTGAAGAGAGAAAGACTTGACCAATTTTGCTCGCTTTGAAGATGGAGGAAGGGGCCATGAACCAAGGAATGTGGGCAACCTCTAGAAGCTAGAAAGGAAAAGGAATGGATTATCTCCTAGAGCCTCCACAAAGGAAAGCTATTCTGCCAACACTTTGATTTTAGCCCAGTGAGACTCATTTCAGACCTACAGAAGAGTAAGATGATAAATATGTATTGTTAAGCTACTAGGTGTGTGGTAATTTGTTACAGCAGTAATAGGAAACTAATGCAAAAGTTGAGCCAAGATGATGGCAAACAACAAATTCTACTTACTAACCTCCACCACCCCTACACATGTGACATAGGAAAACTAAGCTTTTCATACTTTCAGGTACCTTAGACACAAGTTTTACACTTAATATCTGGGTCTGGTCTTAGAAGCCCCGTATTTACTAAGTTCCTACCAAGGCCACATTGGTGAACAGCATAGTTATAGATCTGTCTTCGTGAAGCACTCAGGCTATTTTCATTATCTCTTCACATCTCAAAACCTATACTTTGCGGGAAGGGGTTTCTCAACGTCTTCCCGTTTCTGGACTGAGGGACACCTAGCTTTTGCTCATTTGTAAAACAGAATATTTAAGCCATTATTAACTTCATTCTTCCTCTAACCCTTTTCCTCATATTCCTTTTGATTTGTGATTCTGGTATCTCCTCTGTCACCCATTCACCCATCCCACAAAGTGATTTTTCAGAATTCTATTATTATGGTCTTTCAACATCAAAATACCAGCAACAACATATTTCCACTGAAGAAAGAGAAGGATGGGTCCCTCACGCTCTAACTTCCTACGTTCATGTTCGTTTTAAACTTCCCACTTTATTCAGGTGTTTTCCTCCATCCAAAATAAACCACTTCATTAACTCCAAGTCTCTCCCATTCATCAGGTCCAGCTCATGCCTGCCTTCAACATGTCCCCTCCAGCAATAGCGGCTCACCTTTTTGCCTATACAGTACATATAGTTCTGAGTCATGCTTTTATTTATTTATTTAGGTGAGGCAACCCTTGGTTGACCTCACAGATTGCAAGGACATTGTCAGCTTACAATTCTTTATTTTTTTTTTATGCCTACAGCAGCTGGTCTTCCTAGGTGGTCTCTGAGTCATGCTTTTGTGTCTTTATTATTTATGCCATTTTGTTCTCTATTACATGTGGAATCTGTATTTTATTACTTCCATGATTAGAAACCTTTTCAATGGTTTCCTACTGCCCTCAGAATAAAGGCCAAACTCTTTATCATAGCACTATGAGCCATCATGATCCGGTGGCCCTGTCTTCATCTCCACATTCTAGTGCCATTCCCCCTCTCCCCATCTGTCTTTGTCCACTTTGGCTGTTATAACAAAAATACTATAGACTGGATGGCTTATAAGCAATAGAATGTCATTACTCACAGTTCCGGAAGCTGGGAAGTCAAGATCGAGTCACCATCAAATCGAAGTCACCATCAAGTCACCACTTCTTAGCCATCTTCTCACTGTAGCTCACACAGTTGAAGGGCGAGGTTCTCTGGAATCTCTTTCATAAGGGAATGAATCCCATTTGTTAAGGCTCCACCCTTATGAGCTAATAGACTCCCAAAGGCCCCACCTCCAAATACCATCACCATTGAAGGAGTGGGTTTCAACATATTATTTTGGAAGGGACATAAACATTCAGTCTATAGCACTATTCTCAACAGCCATTCCGATATCCTCAAATGTACCATGTTCTCCTCAACTTCTGGGCCTTTAACATGCTGCATCTTCCTGAAATGCTTATCATTATATCTATTTTTTTTCTCCTACTCCTACCCTCACCCTCTTAATTTGGTTTACTAAGCCTCCAGTTGACAACAAAAATATCATTTTTTGATAAAATCACCTCTGTATTAAGCCTCCCTTGATAGTATCTTCCCTTAGATACATAATCCTTTAGCACCATGAATTTTCTTTATAGTCCCTTACAATTCTTTGGAGCATTTATTGACTTAAAATTACTTGGATTTCTGTCTTCCTCTAGATATAATTTCTATGTTTATTGAAATAGAGAGTGAGTGGGTAAATTAGCTATCGAATGAATGAATGATTTTGTAGTCTCAACTTTTTAAATGGTTTACTATCTGTCTCCTCAAAACTAAATATAAGCTTAGTGAAGGTAGGAACTTTGTCTTTTTTTTTTTCTTGCTCATACTTACGTTGCACAATTCAATGAGTTTTTTTTCCAATTATAGTTGGTATACAATAATATATTAGTTTCAGTTGTACAGCATAGTGATTAGAGATCTAAATAACTTACAAAGTGAACGCCCCACTAAACCTAGTACCCCTATTTCCCCTTACATATTTATTACAACATTGTTGACTATTTTCCTTATGCTACACTTAATATCTCCATGTCTATTTTGTAGCTAACTTTTTGTACTTCTTAATCCCTATGCCCTTTCTCACCGTTCCCTCCATCCTCCTTCCATCTAGTAGCCCTCAAAATATTTTCTGTATCTATGAGTTTGTTTTCATTTTTGTTGTTGTTGCTGCTGTTTAGTTTGTTCTTTAGATTCCACATGTACATGAAATCATGTGATATTTGTCTTTCTCTATCTGACTTATTTCATTCAGTGCAATACTCTCTAGGCAATATCTTTTTCCATCCCTTCCTTTTAGTTTGAGTGTGTCTTTAAATCCAAAGTGAGTCTGTAAAATATGCAAGTCCAACTTATGGGAAAATATACCAAATAATCTGTTTGGATGTGGCCATCCTACAAACCAATAGATTAACCCGGTTTAAAGCCAGGCCTATTCAACTTCAATTTTCCAGACAAGTAGATATTGTTTCCAGAAAACTCAAGAGTGATGATAATCCTGCACTAAACATCCAAGGTACAATTACCACACGGTGGGCTAGAGGTGGTGTTTTGCTGAGTCAGAGTCAGGAGGCTGGAATCTAGTCCTATTTTTGCCACCAACTGACTTTGTAACCTTGTATAACTCCCCTCCTTTCTTCCAGCTCCAGTCTTTAACTCACCTTATAAAATTAAGATTAGACTGAGTACTTTTTAGGGTTCCTTTTAGTTCTAGAGCTCTATGTATTTTACTGAGTTTTTGTTTCTTAGAAATTGATCATGTACATATGGCAAAAATTAGAAAGGAAAAATAAGTTTCATCTTAAATGTTGTCAGTTAATTGCTTTAATTGTTTGATACTGGCTTCCTAGAACACTGTGTTGAGAATTCTGAGGTTAAGTCCATGTTCAGCAAGAAAGAATGCCAAAGACAAAGGAACAGGTGGGGAAATAATGGCTTTCATGCTATGAATTTGCCATTGCAGACATAGATAACACCACTCAGGCAACTGGATCATACTAGTTAGAAGACTCCATTGTAACTAACTGAACTGGAGTTTAGTATTTTTTCAAATACAAAACTTATCATGAATAAGTTATACACTAAGAACTATGATAGAAAGTCTTGGCTAATAAATGCCTATTATTATTTAGTTATGTTACTACCAGTATTAATAATTAATAATAATATTTAATATTATTTACCATATCAAGACAAATATTGTAAATTTGGAAGCCAAAAGGGCAAATCCAAGAATAGCCATAGCCACTGTTTTTAATTCAGACGGATTAATAACCCTCTGCAGTCAATGCTATAGGATATAGATCAATAAACTATTAAATGGCAAAGAAACGTTTTGCAAATTAAGTAAACAAACTTTTTTCATATGAAAAATATTTAATCAATGTGGAATGATGGAAGCTGAGTCTGTGCAATCTGCTGTGTATGCCTTAGAATGCCCTACAGTGTTACTCTTTTCCCGACTTACCATAGTGCAACTAAAAAAAAACGATAACATTTCAGAAAGAAAAAAAGAGGAAATTAGTACCATGGCTTGCCACCCCTTCTACTTTTTAGGGGAAGTAATAAGAAGTCAAGAGTTGTGCATTTTGAAAACTTTAACATGTCTAAGAAATATTTGATTATATCCCACCTGCCACATCAGAGAAAGAGCATTTCCACTGAGCAGTGTTTATCAATCACTTCCTAACTCTTCCCCAGATTAGAAACCATCATTAGCACAGATAATGGCCTTCTGTAAGGAGATAGCCAATACCATTGCTAATCATCTAGCATTGTGATTAGTATCTATATGGTAGATACTAATCACATGTGGCTATTACATTTAAATTAATAAAATTTAAAATTCATTTCTAAGCCACATTGGCTACATTTCAAATGCTCATAGATGCATATGGCTAGAGGTCACCTTATTGGACAGCACAGATGTAGAACATTTCCACCATAGTAGAAAGTTTTATTGGATGGTACAGCTCCAGAGAAGTTAAATAGAGCAGCTGGGGTGGGTGGGCATTTCAAAATGACTTAGAGAAAGCTTCTATGAAAATTTAGAGCTAGAAGCAGTTGTAAAAATTCAAATTGATATCTTTTATTTTATAGATGAGGAAACTGAAACCCAGAGCAGGAGTCACAGCTAATTTGTAGCAGAGTTGGGACTAGAACCCAGGTTTCCTAATTTTGAGGCCCCTGTTCATTCCATGATCCTGGTAACATACTGAGAATATTTTCCTAGTTACTCTACTAGCTCAGGGTCAGCTCCCTCCAATATTAGTAGCTCTTGTCCAGTAGCCAGATGTTCCCATCATCTCCCCTCTGCCACTTTAGAGAAAATATCAGGAGAACACTGAACAAGGTTGGAAGTGAGGAAGGAATATGCAGTTATGCAAGTAAATACCTACCTCCAGAATTAAAGAGTAAACATTCCAACTGATGTATAAATATTTAACTAAAGTCATACATCTGGGAACCAAAGAAGGGGATTTGTTCTTGGCATTTGCAATTAAAATGGATAAATCCTCTGACACAATGTTAATACTAACCTTTCTTGAGTGTAAACACATCCTAGGATATTCCGCACTGAGTGTAAATGTATATGAACAGATTATTCATTGGATAGCAAGCTCTTGGCAAAAATACAATCATCTATTCTCAGAGAACATGGATAGGGACATTGCATCAGCAAGGAATTTGTTGGGTCTTATTTTCTATGGGTGAGGGGAAAGGAAATACTCTTGCTTACAAGGATGATTAGGCTGCCCTCCAGAGGTTTGCCTGTTGGGACTCATTTGGATGGGTTCAAGGCTAGATCCAAAACCTTTCATGGCGATTCTAGGATGATACATTATCATTGGCTGCCATTCCCTCGACTACCCTGGGACTATAGAAGTAGCTAGGCCCCAGTTCATTACTTCTCAAAGGACTCACATTGCTTTTCAAAACAGGTTACTTCTGCAAGGAAGTTCAGAAATGGAAAGTGCAAGGAAATGTCAACTTGCATTAACAAGAAGAGTTAGTCTTCTAAGCCTCAGGCTCTCTTTGTGAGATCCTATTTACCTTTCTCCTTTTGATTTTTCCACCAAGACAGTCGTAGCTCTCCCTTCCTAAGAGTATTGGAAGCATCGGGGACTTAATGTGTAAGTTCTATCTATATTTTTATAAAAAGGGGATCCCAATACAGAATGTTTAAATCAAACACATTAATCACTAATGATAGAAATTCAAGCCTAAGTGAGGAAATAGATGTAATTAAAAAAAAACATATTGAAAATGAAGGGGGGCTCCTGCACTACAAATCTCACCATCTCTGGTGTGACCATCTCTGCAAAGGCTGACTCTGTGATTGGCTGTCTTACACAACTAATATGAGTCATAGAAATATAAAGAAAAAGATTATAAGGAATCATGTCTATTCCACTTGCTTCGAAAGGGACCAGCAGGGTGATGGAGTTCAGGACATGCTACCCCAAAATATAGCACCTTAGCATATTAAATATTTTATGCTGAAGGAGTTTGAGAAAACGGCAGAAGTGGAAGTTCACTCTGATCTTCCCCCATCTCCTCTCTCCTCAAATAGGTCACAAAACCCTCCTGTGAGAGGATCTCTCTCTATACCTGGAGGAAAGGAGCATCCTTGTCTCTGAAGACAAAGTGACACCAAGAAGAATCTGAGCAAACAGGACTTGCTATGTTTCCCCTAGTCTACTACACTTACCTCATTCTTCTTAACCTATTATATCATACCTCCTTGACTGCTCACTCTTCATAAAAATTCACAAGTCTTACTGTTTCTTCAAGTCTTTATTTCCTTATGAAGGCTCCCTTGTCATGTAAACTTATATTAATTACATTTGCATGCTTTTCCCCAGTTAATCTGTCTCCATCAGTTTAATTTTCAGACCCAGCCAGGAGACTTTAAGAGAGTTGAGGAAAACTTTCTCCTCCCCCACAAAAGCCAATCATGGATAGATAGTTAAACTGTTATTTGTTCCTACTAATTCAGTGAGGGCCTTACAGACTTCTAGCTTGAAATACAACTTTGTCTTTATAAAGACTCTGTCTCTTAAAAGCACCAACTGCCCTATTTTTCATTTGATTATCTAAAACCAATTTAAATAAACCATCAACAAAAACCTTTCTTTACAGAGGTAGAAGATATTGGAATCTACATGTTATAAACACTCCAATATATTCAGTAGCTATTTGTTTAAAATAAAATGAGTGAGTGACTGCAGCCAATGTTTACTAAGTCCAAGAAAACTCATATGGACAGCACAACTATCATAAATGATAGATTCTAATAGGTAAACAAGATTTGGGAAACAAACAATTCCACCACCTAAAATCAAGCCAAAGTGCTAGACATTCAGGGACTAAATCTATAGGAAAAGAGGGTGAAATCCACTGGATGAGGTTCTCAAATGAGAGTCCTGCATCATACTTCTTAGAGCAGTGATTCTCAGTTTTAGCTGCACATTAGCATCATTCAAGTTCCACTATAGAGTCTGTTTTAATTGATTTGGAGTTGAACCCAGACATCATTGTTTTTAAAATGTTTCCCAGGAAATTTTGATATGCAGTCAGGGTTGAAAACCACTGTTCTAGAACATAGAGTTCTATTCAAAGTTCTCATTCATTTGAGGCATTAAGAATAGCTTAGGGCAGAGGTTCTTGTGAGATTAAAAAAGAAATTCTTGGGACATATCTCCATACTTCCATATTAGAAATTTTAAGAGTTGGTTCTGGGAATACACAATTCTATAAGCTCCTCAAATCATTCTTATGAGGCCAGCTTGGCAGGTTCTTGCTGGAGGAAGTACATTTGAGAACTACCGAGTTGTCATCCGTATATCTGTGATGGTGCAAAGCAGGGGATCTCAACCTTGGATGTTCAGATGCCTGAATCTCACCTCCAGACAATCTAATTTAATTGGTCTGGGGAAAACCAGACCAATCCCAGGTACCAGGTACCAGTATTTTTTAAAAGCTCCAGTAATTTGTGTTAAATCAAGTTAAGGACCTACTAGCTTGGAGCAAGAGAGGCAAAAAAATAGCCAATTTGCCAACCCTCTGTATTTTCATGTCCATTGCAGACATCACTAATCAATTCCGGCACTCTTCCCTGCAGTGTCCATACATGGCCTCATAATTCTTTGAACTATATTGTTCTAGGCAGCCACTCCCATGCACGGAGTGGGTATGCAAGTACTGTTTGCCATCTTTATCTTAGATCCTGCCTGGCAGAAATCTAATACACTCTGGAGAGCCCTTCCTGGATTTTGTTTTGAGATATAGTACTTAAATGTCCAGATTGTTGTCTGCCAAGACACTGTTTTGAAGTAGGAGAAAGTAGAAGCCAGAGGTAGGTGCAATGGAGAGATCCATCATCTAGCTACCTTTGCTACCCAGTGAAATGCTTTCAATCCCATCTTCTGCTGCAGAGTAATTTATTTATTCATATTTGGCTAATGGAGGGCCTCTGCACAATGTTCTAATATCAAGTGTATAGGAAGGGCCAAGTATAAGGGTAGTTCACTCAATATTTATCTAAAGTCAAGATGAGAATTCTTGTTTGTACATCCCAGTCTACTTTCCATAAGCATTCCACCTGTTGATGGTTGTCTGTCACAGGACTCATACCCAGCATGCTGAACTTTTGTCCCAGATTATGGTATGCAGGACAGCACTTGAGTTTCAGAGTGAAACTCTTCTCTTGGTGTGTTGCTTCCTGCTTTGGAGAAGAAGGGCCGACTGGACCAGAAGTTTCAGCAATTTCTTCTGTAGCTGATAATTAATGTGATATGTGAAGAGGGCAGAAAGAACATACTTTTTTCTTCTAAGAAAGAGCCTCTTTCCCTGGGGCCTTTTGTTTCAACAAATGCAGAACAAAGAAGCCAGGAAGACAGGGCCTTTCCTCTAGGTAACCTAAACTAAAGCACCTTTAAAAGCAACAGATCATAATTCCTATTAGGACTGGAGAGGTAAGCACACACTAAGCATGCCAAAGGTCCAGAGTCTATAAATAAAGAAAGCTCTGTGGGAGGCAAGCAGCCTGGAATGACAGATAAGGAGGAAAGGGTTTGGAATCAAGATATATTGAGTGTCTCTTCCACTTATTAGCTGTGTGACTTTGGGCAAATTACTTAACATCTCTTAGCCTCAGTTCTCTTACCTACGAAATAGGAGATTATAATAATACCTTCCTCATTGGCTAGTGGAAAATATTAAACTAGATAAGGTTAGCTCTCTAGATAGCCTCTTAAAACAGATCACTGCCTGACAAACAGTAACACTCAATGAATAGTAGCTAGTATTAATTGATCAGGTCACTACGACTGCTTAGATACTCAATTCAAAATCCTTATTAGTTTTTCTTAAGGAATGATCCCTGGACAATTAGCATCAGAATGACCTGGGAGAGCTTGCTAAAATGCAGATTCCTAGGCAACATTCTGGGTATAAAGAATCGGAATTGGGCTTGGGTTTTGGTATACGCTATTTTAGCAAATGCTCTGGGTGATTCTGCTTTACACTTAAGTTAAGAACCACTGATCTGCATAATAGGACCAATTATACCTGGCTTGTTTGTCTCTCAAATATTACAGTTAATTTATATGGAGAAAAGTGTGTACAAGTACTGCAGGCAAACAGCTTTCTAAGTGATATTAACTAATATCATTTAGATGACAGGAAAGGACATGGAGTGAATTTCAGAACTGCAGATTCAGGGAGAATCCTTACATAGGGAACTTTCTATGCCTTCATTACTTTTCCCTTTATCTATAAGTATACAAATTAACGAAGGTATGTTTCAAGTGGATTCCACAAAGATGCCAACATTCTTTTTAAGTAGTGTGTGTGTGTGTGTGTGTGTGTGTGTGTGTGTGTGTGTGTGTGTGTGCTATAAGGCAGGCACTGGTGACACAGCAGCAGTCAATATGATAGACAAAGTTACGAGAGACAACAGAAAAAAAATGGTGTAGGTGATAGAAGCTTTGTTCATCCCTCTTGCGACCAAATCAAAGTTGGGACAGAAACATGAAGCAAACAGCAAGCAAAGTCACCTGGGATCTAGATGAACAAGACATTCAGCTAAGGAGAGAAATAAGAAATCAATCTGCAATGGTAGAAGGTAGGAGAGGGTGAAGACGTGAGGCTGCCCAGTCCCAAGCGGCTGAGTGGGACAGATGCTGCAGCAGCGGCAGCTGCAGATGCCTCTTAAAGGGTCTGTGTCCATGAGTGGACTTTCTCAGTGACAGACATGCTCGCTCTGAGCACCAGCACTGGGTGGGCTACTTGAGGGGCACCAGGGACTTACAGGGGAACACTGAGTTGTCAGATCCAGGGCCAGAGGTGAGGCTCTCTACTGGGCAGAAGTGTTGGGGGTATCCATTGTTCCTTTCTTGAGCCCTCCCTTCTGCCCCCCACCCCCAGTGTGAGGACTCAGCTCTGCCATAGCTGAGACATCATCGAACTGTATAACAGGGATTGCTCTGCCTAGAGGATTCCCTGAAACTCTGCCTCCCCAATTCATGGCCCCACCCAAGCCACATCCAGTTGTGTCCTCGCAAGTCAGGTGCTCCTTGCTGAGCCAACTCCAAGGCTCACACTGGTGGCAGCTGACTGCGGTTTCTTATGTGGCCTCTGGTGGCAACTATAAGCGCAGCATCTGTGGATTGCTTGCTGAATCTATACAGGTGGTCCCAGAGGGGCACAATTTGGGGCTAAACTTGGCCTGCAGCTGAACCCCTCTCAGGACTATACCATTTGGACACCTACTACACAAAACCACACTAATAAGACCAGGAGATTTAAGAACTTTGCTTAGTACATAGAAAAACAAAAAAGGGCAGCCAAAATGGGAATACAAAAAGGCAGAAACCATATTAGAGAACAGAACAGAGATCCAGAAATAATGGAATCAAGCAATCTAACAGATGCAGGGTTCAAAACACTGGTTATAGATGCCCAATGAACTTAGAGGAAGTGTAAATGAACTCAGTGAGAACTTTAACAAAGAGATACAAAACATAAAAATGGAAATGGAAATTATAAAAGGCAACCAGTCAGAAATAAAGAACACATTATCTAAGATGAAGAGTATATTAGATGGAATAAACAGAGTGGATAAAGAAGAGGATCAAACCACTGATACAGAGGATGGGGAAGCCAAGGACACTCAATCAGAACTGCAAGATAAAATAAGTCAAGACTATAATAATGACTTAAGGAGTCTGTGGAACATAATTAAATGTAAAAATATCCATGTCATAGGGGTACCCGAAGGAAAACAAGAAGTTGAAGAGCTATTTGAAGAAATAATGTGGGGAAAACTTCCCTAACCTGGTGAGGGAAATAGACATACAACCCCAGAAGCTCAGAGAGTCTCAGAAACCAGGAACCCAAGGAGGCCCACACCAAGACACATCATAATTAAAATGCCAAAGGTTAAATACAAAGAGAAAATCTTAAAGGCGGCAAGAGAAAAGCAGTTAGTTATCTACAAGGGAGCTCCCATAAGACTGGCAGCTGATTTCTCAAAAGAAACTATGAAGACAGAAGGGCTTAGCACAAAATATTCAAAGTGATGAAAACCCAGGATCTACAACCAAGAATACTTTATCCAGCAAAGTGATCATTTAGAGTTGAAGGACAGAGAAAGAGCTTCCCAGACAAAAATAAGCTAGAGGAAGTCTCAGTTGGAAGGAAGAAATAACAGCCCCTTAATTGAAACAACCAACTCTACCTTAGTAGGACCTGCTGGACTGTGTAGTACTGATTAACAAATATGATCTTTATTGTTATCACTAGCAAATTGCCTTTGTTAATGTATTGCTCTCCACCCAATAATTTGCTACTTTTACTTACGATCTGTGCCTTCAAAATAAGTTGTTCCTATTCCAAAATTGTGTTTACTAAGTCTAATAATATTGATATCATTGCCAAACAGTATCTAAAACTTGAGCCCTAACAGTTTCAGGAGAGAAGACAGGAGAGAAGCAGCCTGCTATTCTAATCAGAGGCAACAGCAGAAACTTGGGAGTCTGGTAACCAGTTCTTTAGATTGTCTCTATGATATAAATAATTCTTTAGGTTAGCAATTAAATGATTAGCAAAATAAGAATCATGATTATTACTTATTAAGTAGTATAATTACTAGAAATTAATAATCAGGAGAAAGTTATGTTTCTGGTTAATGGCATTATCATTTAACTGTCAGGTACATCTATTTCATTTTCTAAACAGTACCTCTATTTAGAAAATGTGGTTATATCCTAAAGTTTCCCCCTGCTGTTGAACATTCCCACTAAGCAGCAAGTTGTATTGGAGTAGTTTAACCTCTTTCCTTTTATTTTAACTCTTTATTTTGTCTTAACGATACCATTTTTGTTTCTACAGTTGGTTCCTTAGAATCTTTTTTTTTTTACTTAACCTTTCTTTTTTTTTGTCTTTCTTGAAATATAATAGGCAATTAGTTGCCTGCATTTACATTGTACAATTCAATGAAGTTTTTTTTTCAGTTATAGTTGGCATACAACACATCAGCTTCAGCTGTACAGCATATTGATCAGAGATCCACACAATTCACAAAGCGCTCACCCCACCAAATCTAGCAACCATCCTCCCCCTACATATTCATTTCAACATTATTAACCATCTTCTTCATGCTATACTCTACATCTCCATGTTCACTCTGCAATCATCCACCTGCACCTCTCAATCCCTTTGCAATCTTTTCCCCTCAACCTCCTCCCATCTAGTAGCCCTCAAAATATTCTCTGTATCTATGAGTTTATTTACGCTTTTGTTGTTACCGTTGATTTTGTTCTTTAGATTTCACATGTACGTGATATCATGCGATATTTGTCTTTATCTGACCCATTTCATTCAACTCAGTACCCTCAGGGTTCATCAAGGCAATAGCTTTTTCCATCCTCTTCCTTTTAGTCTGTGTATGTCTTTTAATCTGAAGTGAATCTCTCGTAGGCAGCATATGTAGGGATCTTGTTTTCTTATCCATTCAGCCACTCTATCTTTTGGTTGGAACACAATTATTTTCCATTTGAGGTACTTGTTGAAAGGAATGTAGTTTATTCCTGTTTTTTATACACTTTTTCTTCTTAAAGAAGTCCCTCCAACGTTTCCTATAATACAGCCTTGGTGATGATATATTCCTTTAGCTTCTTTTTGTCTGGGAAGCTCTTTTCTGTCCTTCAACTCTAAATGATCACTTTGCTGGATAAAGTATTCTTGGTTGTAGATCCTGGGTTTTCATCACTTTGAATATTTTGTGCTAAGCCCTTCTGTCTTCATAGTTTCTTTTGAGAAATCAGCTGCCAGTCTTATGGGAGCTCCCTTGTAGATAACTAACTGCTTTTCTCTTGCTGCTTTTAAGATTCTCTCTTTGTATTTACCTTTGGCATTTTAATTATGATGTGTCTTGGTGTGGGCCTCTTTGGGTTCCTGGTTTCTGGGACTCTCTGAGCATCCTGGGGTTTTTATGTCTATTTTCTTCACCAGGTTAGAGAAGTTTTCCATCATTATTTTTTCAAATATCTGTTCAACATCTTGTTTATCCTCAGGAATCCTGATGACATGGATATTTTTACCTTTAATAGTGTCCCATAGGTTCCTTAAATTATTATTATAGTCTTGACTTCTTTTTTCTTGCCATTCTAATTGAGTGTCCTTGGCTTTCCCATCCTCTATATCAGTGGTGTGATCCTTTTCTTTATTCACTTTGTTTATTCTATTTAATATACTTCTCATCTCGGATAATGTATTTTTCATTTCTGACTGGTTCTCGTTTATAATTTCCATTTCCATTTTATGTTTTTTTATCTCTTTGTTGAGGTTCTCACTGAATTCGTCTACCCTTCTCGTAAGTTCATTGAACCTCTTTATAACCAGTGTTTTGAACTCTGCATTTGTTAGATTGCTTGACTACAATATTCCTGGTTCTCTGTTCTGTTCCCTAACATGGTTTCTGCCTCTTTGTATTCCCATTTTGGTTGCTCTTCTGTGTGCCTTTCTATGTACTAAGCAAAGCTTTTAAGTCTTCCGGTCTTATTAGTGTGGATTTGTGAAGTAGGTGTCCAGTGGCACAGTCCTGAGAGGGGTTCACCTGTGGGCCAAATTTAGCCCCACCTGTTAAGATTCAGCAAGCAATCCACAGATGCTGTGCTTATAGTTGCCTCAAAAGGCCACACCAGAAACTGAGGCCAGCTGCCACCAGTGTGAGTCTTGGTGCTGCTTAGCAAGGAGCACCTGACTTGCTGAGGCTACACCTTGGTGTGCCTTGGGTAGGGCTGTGAGTTGGGGTAGGTGGACTTTCAGGGAATCCTCTGGGTGGAGCAACCTCTGTTATCCAGTTTGATGACGTCTGTGCTATGCCGGTGCTGAGTCCGCACACTGGAAGTGGGGAGGGCTCAACAAAGGAATAGTGTATACCACTGGCACTTCTGCTGGGTAAAGAGCCTCACTGTGGCCCTCACTCTGACAACTCAGTGTCGCCCTGTAAGTCCCTATACAGCCAAACTGGCACTGGTGTTCAGAGCGAGCAGATTTGTCACCACAAAAGTCCACTCATGGATGCAGCCCCTTTAAGAGGCATCTGCAGCTGCCTCTGCTGCAGCCTCCATCCCACTCAGCCGCTCGGACCGGGCAGCCTCACATTCTCTCCCCATCCTACTTTCTGCCGTTGCAGGGTGATTTCTTAGATTTTTCCCTGGCTGTATGGTTTGTTCATCTAGTTCTCAGGTGATTTTTCTTGCTGTTCACTCCTTGTTTCTGTCACAACTTGGATTTAGTTGCCAGAGGGATGAACAGAGCCTCTATCTTCTATGCCATCTTTTCCCCTCCTCTGGCTCCTTATAATCTTTTAAGTAAACAAGTTTTAATTGTGTCTGAATATGCTCAGCTCTTCTGAAGGCATGAATAAGAGAGGCCTGATCCTCTCATTTCCATAGGAAGACTCGCCCTTCAGCTAGTGACTTATACCTGTAATTTCCTTTACAAGACTATCTTGGTTCTTGCCTTGAGTCTTGGAAGAAGTGAGCCAGACACCCAGGAGTCTTTGATAGAGAAGAGGATATGAGTGTCCTCTCACCAAGGCAAAAGTAGAAAAAGTAAAGTTGTAAAAGTTTGTGTTTTTTTCCATATGATCTCAGCTCCCCTTTCAGTGAGACCCCACAGCTCATCTCTAATGTACTCTATTCCAAGTGTTTCACACATCATCTCCTCTAAGATGTTGGTTCCTAAGATGTTACCTATCCCAGGGATATTTAACCTGGAGAGGCCTCTCCAAAAGAGTGTATGTAGTATAAGTGTACCATCTTAAAAAAAGAAAGTCTGACTGCCAACATTGGTCCATTCAACTTCTGATAAATCATTCTTCTTTTTCAATCTTGCTGTCATGACCATCCTCATTTTTGCATGAAATCAGACACCTTCCAAATCATTCAAAAGTGAAGGCATCTCATCCTACACTACAATCCACCATTTCATTGAGATCGTTGACTCTTTCCACACTACTAGGCTCAAGGCCTTGTATCAGAGTTCTTCCTGTGGAATCCACATTAAGAAAATAAAACAAGTATAAAGATGAGCTTTACAAATGCTAATTTATAAATGCCTGATATTTGTCTCTATATTACTGAGGGAATCTGAATGAAGCAGTTCCCCAATTTTAAAGGTCCAGGGTTAACACTATCAGAATCTCTACTTCTACTCCTGTGTACCTCCTTATATGTATGTCACTCTTAACCTCAAATCATCCAACCTTGAGATACTTCCAGAATCCACATCTTCACTCATACAGTAATCATCATTGTGGAAGAACCATGTATTAGTTTGACTACTATAAAGCAGACTCCAAGATGCCATCATATATGTAAGAGATTTATAGAGTTCAGTGCCTGTGAGGAAAAAAAGGGAGGGAGCCAAAGCAGGAGCTATCAGGTCACAGTGCAAGTTCAACTCCTGTAAAGAAGTGAGGAAAAGAAAAAGGATTGGGCAAATAGAGTCTCAGATTGCAGCTCAGTTCTAAGAAAGTTTTGGCCAAGTCCATAAGAAGTCCTCAAGCCAAAGTCACCTGTCAGAGGAGTCCCTTGTCTCACAGGAATGGGCCCACCTTAGTATTCTTGCCACTCTCAGTCATTGGCTGGAAACTTCCCATTGGAAGTGTGGCCTCAGCTCAAATGCAAGAATGGGTTCAGAGGGTCATCAGCTAGGGCCCTCTCTCTATTAAGCTCCCCAGCACAAGAGATCTAAGGGGCACATTTTCATGTCTGCCACAAAACTCCAATAATCACTCTGCTTAGTTCTTTGGAAAATCTTCATCTCCAGCTGCTCCTCTGACTTAAGCACTGTAAATAAATATTATTTCACTCATGTCAATGTTGTGGCTCACAGCAATTTGTTTGAATCAGTCATCTCTTTCCTCAAAACCTGGTTAGTTCCTCTCCGCTATCACTAAAAGCTATTAATCAAATTTTTGTCATACGAGGAAAAAGTTCAAAGCATCAGCTTCTTCTTCCCTGGATTCATCTCTGTCTTTTCCAGTCCTCTGAAAGACAGCCATCCTGATTATTCTTTGTGACCCTAAGCTACTCTGTTTTCTTCCTCTTTACATTTTCTTTCTTCCTGTTTTCATAATCATTCCTTAATCTGGCTCCTTTCCTTCTGCTATCAGACATGTCTAAGTTCCTCCAATCTTGCATAAAACTTCAGTATACCTCAGTCTGTCATCCAAATTATTTTCCCATCATTCCACACTCACTGCCATTGCCTCACTAAGTATAGTATACTATAGTTTAGTACAAGCTCAAATGTGTGTGTAAGAATCACCTATATGGTTTGTTAAAACAGCTTATTGGACTCCATTCCACCGAGTTTCAGCTTCAGTAGGTCTAGGGTAGGGATTTAATAATGTGAGTTTCTAACAAGTTCCCAAGTGATGTTGATGATGCTGTTCCAGGAACCACACTTTGAGAAGCACTGGTACAGCAGTTAAAGAGTATGGCTTCTAGATTCAATCTGCTCGAGTTCAAATTAGGGCTCTGACTCTTAAATTGTATGACAAGTTTTCAGTTCTTCTATATCTAAGTGTCCTCATCTGTAAATAGAGAAAATAATAGTGCCTACCTCATCAGGTTGTTGTGAAGATTACATAATTTAATATACATAATTCTTAGGACACTGGCACATGCCTGGCACATAACAAATGCCATAAATTGTTAGTTCTTGTTGTTTAATTGACCCAGAATGCTAGACTCTGTAGGAATAATTCACTCCATCCTTCACCAAATCAAAGTCAAAATTTGCATAACACCATCATTCTTATTTTATATAGTACTTATTATTTTACTAAATGCTTTTGTTTAGGTTGATTCATGATTTTACCAGGCTAAATGTATTTTTAAACAAAACTGGAAATAGAAAACCAGTGTTTTTCAAATGTAAGATAGACTATATACAAAACTATTAGAATAAAAAAAAATCTATGTGCCACCTCAAACTACCAGTAGTTTGGGCATCCCTCCTTGAAAGAGGACTGACTTCACTCATAAGCCTTCTTTTTCAAACAAGGAAACTGAGATCCATAGAAAAGCAGGTGCTCACTTATGATCACAGAAAGTAGATGGTAGACCTGAGACCAAGTCTCATAGTCCCCTGGCTAGGATACTTTCCTTACTACCTCTTGGAATAAATACCCCACTACTCCCTTCTCCTGCCTTCTGATGAGTCTATAGCAACTCTATCTCTAATAGTGAAGAGACTTACTTTTCAATGAAGTCTTTGTCAGTCAACCTGATTTTATAGATTTTGTGAAAGCATCTGTCACCATGTCATAGGGGTTTTAGCCATGGTTGATTGTTGTCCTAACAGCTTAGAGTTGGAAGAGAGGCCAAATGTGCTGAATGCCAGATAATTAAGAGAAGTGTGAAAAATGAATGTGGGCAAGAAAAAGAGTAACCGTTTTTTTAACAGGGCAAGGTTGGCAGGCAAGTGACAAGAGACAACTGAAAAACAAATTCAGGGTACATTCAGAACTTGGACTTTTACAAAGTTAGGGGAAGAGGGGAGAAAAGCTGGGAAGAGAAAAGAGCTTCTGAATGATGTATTGTTTCTTGTACACTGTAGGCAGGCAAAGAAGAAGTATATTTTGCTACTGAGTCTCTTTATTGAACCATGAGTACTTGCTCAAGTTCCTTTGACCCCCAAAGGTATCCTCGCTCTCACTTTGAGAAATGCTGCTCTACATTTTAGAGTTACTAAAGTGTGGAGCACTAACACAGACCCTTTCTTTGGTCAAGTTCAAACAGCAGGCTATCAGAGCAGAACTTTTCAGACAGCTCTCTTCAGGAAGTAGTCCCCACTCCATCCTGGAGTGCCCTTCCTTTTTCTTTTTCCCTGTGAGACTCAGAGCGGCTTGAGCAATCAGCAAAACTGACACTGCAAGTTCTTTGTAAGTGTGCTCTCAAGAGGGATAGAGCCTCCTTAAGGCTTTCAACTTTTAGAAAACTTCCCTGGCAGATGTAGGGAAGAGTTTATACAGAACTTAGGGTTTGCTTTTTCCCCGAGGAACCATTTTCCATTGTTGCTTTTTAATCACTAGAGTTTAAAAGTTCAGGATTTGTCCAGATAAGGTAAACAAAATGCTTTACTCCACTGGTGGTTTCTCCAAGCTTAACTTTCCTTCTCCCCACCCCCTCCCATATTTCCACCCCAGTTCTCATGATCCTGACATATAATGCCCTGTGACCCCTCTTGCATTCTTCATAGTCCCTCAAGAAAAGCAAAATTAATAGAAGTAGGTATATTCAGAGTGTCCACTGTTGTTACAACATCTATTGATACAAGATTTAGAAAAGTGTGTGAGCTGTATAAAATGGACATTCCAGCCTCAAATAAATATGCATTTATCATGTATAATTGGTTGATTTCACCTTTGTTCTTCCCTAATCAGGCACAATTATTCCCCTTGCATGCTAGCAAATTAACACGTCATGTTTTGGGGGATTTGGAAGGTATCTTGTTGTTTAAATCAAACTACAAGAGTTTCCTGATGTCAACTACAACTGTTCAGGAGTGCTTTTGTTGAAACGTCATTGCATCCAACACAGAGAAGATTATAGTTAAAATCATTTTCCTTAAATTAAGCGTGCCCACAGGATTATAGATATTCCACTCAAATGCTCAGTAAAATCTTGATAGGCCAAAATCTTTGCTATCTGGGATATTCGTGGCATTCCTCTTTTAGGAAGAATCATACATGACAGGAAAATGATCTAAGAAGTCAGGGATATAGCCCAGAAAAAAAAAGCCTCCAGGCAGCATCCTGGGATCTCTATTCATTTAGTCCATGTCCTATACCTCGAACAACTACAGTCTCAAACAATAGAAAGTGATCATACTGGAAAGTAACTCAGAGGCCCACCTAGTCTTCAAACAACAAAGAAAGATTTTCTATCATGTCCACATGACTCTATTTTGTGAGAAAGGAAGTTTGCCTCTGACAATTTAGAAAGATCTGTATCAACAAAGGGTTTTTTTCCCCTAAGTCCTCAATGAACCATACAATTCTATAAACTTGCACAGTCCATACTCTAAGAGTCCCCATTTCAGAAAAGATTTACTGTAATCTCTAATAAATGTCTTAATAAATTAATGAGTTCTATGAATTACCAAGCCCACAGGTGCCACAAATCCTAGAACAAAATTCCCAAGGGCTGAGGAAGGGCTTGTGAATAAGACAGTGCCTTCTCCAGCTTGAGAAAGAAGTGACAGTTCTAGTTCTGCTTCAACCTGACCTGAACTCCACAGGACCAGATGCATCCTCTATTCTTATTTGGTTCCTAAGCTTTTCCATGTAAATCATTCAGTGGTCTCAATACCTATGATAGTATCTATTTTCATTTCAACATATATTTCTTGACCACCTGGCTGGGTTTCCAGGATACAAAGATGAATAAGACATAGTCTCTGCCCTCAAGCACCTCATTTCTCGGTGACAGAAGGAGACCAAAATATTAACAACCACGATTCAGAGAGGTAAATGTTATTATAGAGGTATAAATATAATGCACTGTGAGAACTTTTGTTATTTAACAGAAAGGAAAAATAGCTATTAGGATGATTAATTACTTTGCTGTTGGCCAATTTGTTATTATTGGTTAAGATCACATTTATCTGAACTAGAAAAAAAAAAGAAACATAATTTGTTTATTACTGCACCTTATAGGAATGTACATTGATCAGCGTAAAACTTCTTACAAAATTTTTTGGGGCCTGAGAATTCACATTTAGGCCTTTATTTACATATTATATAGCATAACATTACTTTTGTGTATACATCGCCCCTACTGTAATGTAATCTAAATGAGGCCAGGGACTCTTGTCTGTTTCGTTCACTGTTGTATCTGCAGAGCCTAGAACCAAGCCAGTAAACATGTAATAAATATTTGTTGAACAGATGATAAATATAGATAATTAAAATTATGATTAATGTAATGAAAGAAAATTAATGTGTATGATTAGAGATTATAACAAGAGGATATATGATGTAGGTCAGGTCATTGGGATAAGTCTCTCTGAGGAAAAGACATGTGAATAGAGACATGAGGAGTCAGCCAAGACAAGAGTGTTACCCTTCAGACAACAGAGAGCTTATATTTGTCAAACAAAAGTCCCTGGAAATCTGAAGATATCTGGTTTTTAAGTGACACATCTGCAGGCTACTCATGTTAAGGAATAGTTTTGAAGTGGCAATTTTTTTTTTCTTGTTTAAAAACTTGTCTCAGTCTCCCAGCTCTACCTAAATTTTTGGGTTTAAAGCCAAGGAAGCAGAGTTCAGACCCAAGTTTCTCTCCTGCCTCACTCCTTATGTGGGATTTTGGATAGACATATCTCTGCATTTGGCCTCTTGAAACTCCTCCATGACCTCTTTGTAGCTGGCACCACAGCTCAGGACACTCTTCCTCCTTGGCTTGCCTAGCAAGAGAGGGGTCTGCCATCTGGAATCAGAAAAACACCCTGCCATCCACTAAACAGTTCATCCTGGCCTCTAGACAATGAGAATCGGGCAATGGCCAATTCCTTGTCTGCAATTTGCTGATTATCACACCCCAGGGTGTGGGATTATACAGCCAGGACTGCTTTGCTCTGCCTCTCATCAAAGCAGAATGAGCACAAATCCTGACAGGTCAAATCTTCCTCTAGACCTCAGAGGTTGTTGTACAAAGGGCCAGGCTTAATCTCTGGCCAAGTGTATAATTCATTTATCTGCACGGTCATGAATTCTGGGCTCTCAGGGCAGGAAGCATGGGCCATTGTGACTGGTTCTACAGGCCCAGGGAGTCACTTAAGCCTTGATTGTATTGTGAAGGGAGGGATTTTGGAGACAAAGGCCTCTGTCCTCAAGAGATTGAGCAGACTGGAAGGGGAGCCTATGCATATAAAGGAATGGCACTTTAGGGAGAGATTGACAACCTTGTCATTAATGCCCGTGAACTTCTCTAGATCATTTAAGAGATGACAAGGGAGGTGGAATAAATTATTTCATAGACTCTAGCCAAGAGGAGTTGAGATAGGTAAAGTTCATCTCAGGATGTTTTCCCAATGCATATCCACCACTTTGTACTGAAGGGAAGTTTTAAACACCAAGAGTTGTTTTTATCATTCGATCCCTTCTCCGGGAGTTGTTCGGGGGTCTTAATTTTTGCTTCCAGCTTTCAGAGCTCCTATACCACAACCCAAAAGATTTGAAGTAAAATGCAGTGCTCTATAGAGAGCAGATACTTAAAAATTAATTGGAAATTGTTTAGAAATTTACAGTTTCCTGGCTTGGCCAGCTGGCTTTCTCTCTGATCCTCTGGACTTCCTGCTGAACAAAGATGGGAATGGAATATCATTTTGTGTTCCTAGAGTTTCATTTGCACAGTTCCGCAGCCTGAGGGAGGTTGACTCATTGCAAAAAAAAAAAAATGTAGTCTCAAATTTAGAGTAATTTGTATTTTGAAGTATTTCAAGCTCCATGTCTTTCATGTCACTGCAACCCTTATGGAACTGTGTGCCAGAGAAGGTGTTTTAATCACAGATTGCATGTTCCATATACACTGCAGGTTCCAGAAAGGAAGGAGGAAGAATGTCATGGAAGGCAAATAGCACTGCAGAAGAATGCAGATAACAGGGCTCTGGTACCTACTCTCACCTCAAACAGGCACTTGACCATTTTGTGTGGTGAAAAATCCTGATTCCTCATTTTTCCTTTTCTCCCTATTCATTTTTGGGTTGTGATGTGAGAGATATGAGGAAATCCTAAGCCTGGATCTCCCCAGCCAATCCTGTTAATGCCTATACTGACAATCATTCATCATTTCATTGAAGGTCTCTGAGTTCAGCCATCTATTTTCTGGGCTTGGGTCAGGCATTAAATATATTATCAGTCATTAATACTTTACTCCCCCAAATACATTTATCAAATTAGCCTCCATAGAAAATTGGGTCCCTTGTGGAAATGGACTGGAAGTATAAAGCTGGGGGGGACGGGATAGGAATATGTTTGCTTAGGCTTTTTACACTTTGACACCTGGTTTCTAGATCATCAGCAAGTACTAAAGATTCCTTGCTTCATGTACCTTATCATTGGTAAAACCATCAGAGGACTCCACATCCCAGTGCATCCCAAGCAGTTTGTTGTTTTGTCTTCATTTAGCAAGTCTCTATTAAGCACTCATTCGAGCACTGTGCTAGGTCCTACAGAAAATATGGAAAACATTTCCACAATCTTCCTTTGATGAACTTTCTCTCTAGTTGTTAGAGATAAGTCAATAAAATCTGCAACATATGCATATAAGAACTGTTTGCTTAAGTGACATGAGTGCTCCAGATAGACTTTGGTAGTGATGTAGCAGATGGATTAGTTAGAATAGAATAGGCTTCTTGATGGAGGTGGGACTTTACCTAGAACCTTGAAATATGGATAAAAATAGTATGGAGGAAAGAATGAAGAGGGCTCTCTGTGCAAAGAGAAGAGCATGAACCAACGTCCAGAAGTGGGAATGAGTCTACTAATGTATGCAAAGGGGACACGTAAAAGAGATGAGGGTAGAAAAAAACAGTTTCAGACCAAAGAGTGAAGAGTAGAGGAATTTTGATTTGATCCTTTACAGCAGTATTTTCAAAAACTTTTTGATCACACACTCCTATCAGATAAATACCTTAGTGCACTTCCAATATATTTATTTATAAACTCTATAATTATACTAATGTACTCATATATTATAAAGCATGCACAAAAAATTATAAAGGATGCACAAAAAATTATAAAGGATGATGTAATAAAACTTTGAATGTTCTAATATTTCCTGCTCACATCTGAAGTAATCAGCTTGTGCTCCTCCTGGGGTATCTGTACCCCCACTCTGGATACCACTGCTTTAGAGCAGTGGTTCCCAACCTTTTTGGCACCAGGAGCCAGTGCTCCTATGAGAATTTAATGCCTGATGATCTGAGGTAGAGCTGAGGTGGTGATGCTAGTGCTGGGGAGTGGCTGCCAATACAGATGAAGCTTCACTCCCTAGCCTGCCACTCACCTCCTGCTGTGTGGCCCATTTCCTAGCAGATCATGGACCAGTATAGGTCTGCGGCCCAGGGGTTGGCAACCCCTACTTTAGAGCATCACTTAAACATTGTGAGACCAGAGAACCCTTTAAGAATCTAATGAAAGCTATATATCCTCTCCTCTACCCAATATCTATGCACAGATACTTAAAATTTTCATACAGGTAATTTTAAGGAGGATGGGGCAAGTGATGAATACTCTGAAGCCCATTCTTGGGCCCCAGTCTAAAACCCTCTCCTCTGGGTAGAGAAAGGCGCTGAAGGCATTTGAGTATCTTAGTGGCCTGTAGATTTCAATCTTTCAGGAAGTTGAATCTGGTCATCCATTGTGCATAAGATGAATTGGCTGCATCCAGGGTTGGATGGGGGAGGGCAGATGGTACAAGAAGGGAGACAAGTTAATAAGATATTTCAAAACCTCAGACCTAAAATGCAGATGTAATGACAATAGCAGAAAGAGAACAGATGCAAATGATATTTTAAAGGAAGCATGGTCAGATGACAACTTGGAAGCCTCAAGTTTGGGGTAGTGGAAGAAGGGCAGTGATCATTGGAAATTATAAACTGGTTCAGATGACAGCCCAGCATCCCAACAGAAATGGTCTGAGGGTGGTGAGAAATATAGATGAAGCTTGGGGGAATGATTGGACAGGAAACTCAAAATGGAGAGTTCAAGCAATGGGAGTAGAACAGCTATGAGAAGAGAGAGAATAACAATAATAAACACTTATGTACTGTCATAAGCACTTTACATAAGTTGTTTCAGTTAATTCTTATGACAACCTCTGTGAGGCAAGTACTATTATTATCATCATTCCATTTTATAAATGGGAAACTGAAGTAAAGCAGGTTGCCTCAAGGTCACACAGCTAGAAAGTATCAGAATAAGGAATTAAACACAAACAGTCTCCAGAATCTATGCCCCTGAGCACTATGTCATGAGTGAGGGATGGGGAGTGAGTTACGGGAACGTGCACAAGGGAAAAGAGAAGAGGAGGAGCAGAAATAAAGGCTAGCACCTAGTGAGCACCCACCATGGATCAGGTATTGTGCCACCACTCTAATAATAATAAGCAGCAACAGCATCATAGTTAAACCACCAAGAGCTTTCGATGTCCAAGGCACAGTGCCAAGCACTTTATGGGGCATTGTGAATACATGTCATTTTTACGTCACTCAGCACCCAAATACCTTTTCTAGTCGAAAAGAATCCCCCATTGTATGAATCTTGTTGTGGGGTGGGACCCCCAACTATCACTGTGGAAGCCAAAGGAAGCCAAATATTCCCTTTACCTGTTTCTGGGTAGTTAGGGGGTGGGGATAAGACCTATTCTGGGCCAATAGAGCACTTTCCCTGCAACTATCAATCTGGAGCAACGAAACCTGAGATGACTAATCAGAATTTAACCACAGTGGTAGTCAGTGGCTATGGCTATGATACCCTGACCAGATTGCTCCTGCTATCTAGGCTCCAAACTCTCCTCTACCCTTTTGTCTATTCTAGAAGTTTCTATCTCACAGATTGGCAAACTACAAATCTGGCTCACTGCTTTTTTTTCTAAATAAAGTTTTATTGGCACACAGCCACACCCATGTATTTACTTATATTGCCTGGCTGCTTTTGTACTACAACGGCAGATTTGAGTAGTTGCAACACAACATGGCCCACAAAGCCTAAAATATTTACTACCTGGCCTTTTACAGAAAAAGTTTGTCCATTCCTGCTTTATGTCCTTCCACTAAAATTTTTTTCTTAATATATGCAGAGCTAATTTCTGTTGCTTGTAGCCAAGAACTTTAACAGTTACAAATGGATAATCTCATCCAATCCTCACAAGAACCTAGAACAGTAGGTGCTATTGTAAACATCAAATTGAAGATAAGAAAAGTGAGATGCAGAGAGGTTGTCTGCCCAGGATCACAGAGATAGCAGGTGCTAGCAACACAGTTGAAAGTCCAACCCAGATCTGTGTGACTCTATCACACATGAAAGAAATAAAGAAAATAGAGATGGAACAGTTAGTGGTCCTAGACGTCTTTTGAGATAGCAAAGGAAAAATGATTTCCCCCAGTTGTTTAAAGGTACCAAAATGATCAGTACCATGGAAACAGAGAGGAAAAAGAAATAGAGATAGTAGCAGCTTGGGTTTGACATGCTTATCTGCTTCTTGGATGCTTCTATGCACTCTCTTAAAATGCTGGTTTGAGACTGTTGAAAGGTTACACTGACCTCTAAATTCTTGGATCTCCTGCCAGCCTTTTGCTTGCTGAGATATCTAGAATATGTTTGCATTACAGCCCAGGACTATACTAGACTGTGGAATTTGAATTCCTTCTTTAGGTCACTGAGACCTCCACTGGATCCAGCCAATAGTAACCAAAGTACCACATTTTTCCTCTGCTAAAACGTGTACCTTTTGAAAGACAGTGTAAGGTTTTCTGACTAATCCTACGTATATGTAGAAATATGTAGTCTGTGCCCTTTTTTGAGGTAGCTCATATGCAGATGACCACAAAAGCTTATTTCATAGGCAACCCTGTATCTCGATGTGGCTAGGGCAGATGATTGCTTTCACAGGGAGCTCAGCAGTTTGGAACTTTTGTTAAATGTAGAAGACAATGGTCAATAAACCATAGAGTTTCAGAAGGTTCGGGCAAATACGGCTTTTCAGTCTTACCCACTAGGCCTGGAGTTCCTTCCATGAGACTCTTGTAAATGCTTATAATAACATGATCTTCTTCCCACTCAGAGTACCATTTAGTTGAGTTAATTAATGACAGGTAAACACCTCATAGCACTGAGGCCTTTGCTAGAAGAGTGTGGAAATAGTGAGATTCAAAATGTGGACTACTTCAGGAGCCTTCATGGACAAAGGTATCTGGAGTATAATTGGACTGACCTGTGTGTGTGTGTGTGTGTGTGTGTGTGTGTGTGTGTGTGTGTGTGTGTGTGTTCACCTTTCTGTTAAAATAGTCTACTTCTTTTAAGCTTTTGGAGGAAGTTCGTGTCAGAGTTTCTTTATTGTCTGGTCACATGTACTGATGGAATATTTTCCTCTATGATTTTACCCCCAGCAAACTTCTCTGACAGTTAAAGAAGAAAACCCTGCTTCTGCCAAGTTATTGGTTGGGAGAGAATTTGTGAGGGCCTTGCATTTTGCATAACATGACTTGTCCCCCAGGAAAGTCTTTTTACTCTCTGCTACTATGTCCAGGGAACACCTAATGGTGTCTGAAAATAGACATCTCTTTGCTATGGGTCAAATCTAGCTCTGTGGCCATCTTTTTTAAATGAGTGCCTGGAGCTAACTAGCAAAAGAGTGAATCCAGGGAAGGTATTAGGAACTTTCATGAATATTTCTTGATTATCTGCATGTGGGAAAGGAGTGGTGGTTAGGACAGTTGAACCAGCCTACAATTTACTCACCCCAATCATTTCGGCACACTCAATCGTTCTCATGAACTAATCACCATGCTGTGATCATATTCACCTAGTATTGAATCCTTTTTCAAAGCCCTTTCCCCATTGAAGATTCTCATTTAACTCTCCCAACAATCCCATCGAAGTACCGTAATTAGGGGCTGTCTTGTAGGTCAGCTGGTCAACAGCCATGCCAGTCAGCAGGTCAAATGCTTAGATGTGTTTCCAGGTGCCCTAGAACTTAGAGAATTGTGGCATTACTGATCAGCCCAAAGAAAAGCAGAGCCTAAGCAAACAGCTCACAGCTGCATGTATTTTTTATGATTGGTGGCCACTAATGCACAGTAGATAACCAGCAAAAGACTTTGATTCATCTCCCTTAGTCCTTTGATTTTGCTGTAAAACTCTTTCGAGTCTATTCTTTTCTGACCAAACTCAATGTTGATTCTAAGCACTCAGAGAATACTGCTTAGCGTGAACACTAAATAACACATTACAGCAATGTGGCCTTGCTTGGTATAATCAGAGAACAGTGTTTGATAGTTCTCCTTTAATTTTCCTGTGAAAGAAGCAAAATATGTTGATGAACATCTCTGAAGAGCTCATTCTTCACAGGACTTCCCATATGCCCACTCAGATAAGAGGATTGTACGTCTTAGACAAGTCCACAAACAGAAAATACAAATTATAAAATTTTCCACAGCCTACCTCCTAAAGAGAAATAAAAGAGAAAACATGACAGCTGTCATTTTATTAAGTGTCATGTAAGCTGCCCCAATTTGGGGGTAGAGTGCTCATGCCTTTGATGGATATGACTAAGTTGTTTGAGCAGGAGAGGGGCTCTTGTCTATTCTCTAATGAACTAGTGATGTGGGTTGATGTTTCTCCAAGCATATGGAGAATGGGCTTTTGTGTTTACATGGGTGCAAGAGTGATGCAACTTTGATGTTGCATTTACTTCAGCTACTATCTAGAGCAAATTTCTCAGCCTCAGCTGCACATTAGAATCACCTGGGGAGCTCTATTAAAAATCAATGTCCAGGCCACACTCTGTCTTAGCTTGAGCTATCATAATAAAATATCATAGACTAGGTGGCTTAACCAACAGAAATTTATTGGCCAGAAATCCATAATCAGGGCTTCGGCATGGTAGGGCTCTGGAGAGAACTCTCTTCCTGGCTTGCAAATGGCTACCTTCTCGCTGTGTCCTCACATGATGGAGAGAGAACTCTGGCATCTCTTTGTCTTATAGGGGCACCAGTTGTTTGCAATTAGGGCTCTATCTTATGACCTCATTTAACCTTAGTCACCTCCTCAAACACCTTTTCCCTAATACAGTCACATGGTGGGGGTAAGGGCTTCAACATATGAATTTTAGAGGAACACAATTCAGTCCATTGAATACCCTAAATCAGTTATTTAAACCAGACTCTCTGAGAATAGGACCCAGACAACAATAGCTGTTAAAGTTCCTCAGGTGGATTCTGATATGCAGCCAAGTCAAGAGCTACTAACTTAGAGCTTTGCTACTTGAACTGCAACTCACAGATTAGCAGCATCAATATCACCTCCAAGCTCATGAGAAATGCAAAGTCTTGAGTCTCACCTCTGAATTACTGAATAAGAACCTGAAGAACCTGCATTTTAATAGGATCCCCAGGTGATTCATATGCACATTACATTTTGAGAAGCACCAATTTAAGAGCATCTTACATGTTTCTACTCTAGAGAATCTCCCTCCTTCTTTATATAGTCAAATACTTGCAACAATAACTATATGAACTCTTTACATACTATAGGATTATTTCCAATGCCAGGTGTTTGACTGTGAAGTCGTCTGACAATTGCTTGATGATACAGAGTACATGAGGTGGTGTGCTGGGGTCTGATCACTTACTTGGGTGCCATGCACATTGTTGGGTTACTGCCAGGCAATGAGTGAAGTGACTGGTTTTAAGTTCTCTTCTGAAAACTAGGGTACAGTCCCCTTTTTCTTCCTGGTGATTTATTTGCTTTTGGATTGGTTTCACAGAATTATCTTCTCTCAAACCATTTGCAGCTTCTTGGTCAGGCTAAGGATTTCACTCAAATGGATTGCTTAGCCTTTTATTGCCCAAGTATTTTGTTTATTAAAAGTTTACCACTAACCCAATCTAGATGTTTCCTATAAGGACTGCTCATGCTGTTCATACTTAGCTGTTTTCGTTGTTTCCATATAAATCAAACTCTTTGGTCTTGTTACAATGTAGTTGTTAATTGCATAGTGGTAAGTGTTTTTCTATGGCTCTCTGGACTACAGGTTTTCTTTATTGTAATAGTGCATTTACTAGTTTCATTTGGGGAAGATGAAAAAGTTTTGGAGATGGATGGTCATGATGGTTGCACAACAACATAAATGTGTTTAATGCCACAGAATTGTACACTTAAAATCGGTTAAAATGGTAAATTTTATGTTATGCATTTTTATCACAATTTAATGCACTTTACTAAATGTGATGATGTACCCTGGTTTAAAACAGAAAAAGGGCATTAGTATAAAAACTGATGAAATCTGAATAAAGTGTGGATTTTTGTTAATAGTATCATAGCAATTTTAATTTCTTAGTTTTAATGTACAATAGTTATGTAATACGTTAACATTAGCGGAAACCAGGTGATGGGGTGCGGAGTATATGGTAAATCTAAAATTATTCCGAAATAAAAAGTTTATTAAAAAAGAAGAAAGTTGATTCCATTATGACCCATCATTTTAGAAAGGAAGTAGGAAGGAGCAGTAGAACAATCTGACAGAAAACAAGAGCTAGAATCCTTTTCTTCAGAGCTTCTACAATGAGCCCCTTAGAAATGATGGCAGTTAAAGTACAACAGAGCACCCTCACCATGATATGATACTTTGAAAATGACTTGACCAGATGGCGCTTTTCTTTCAAGGTTCTAAGCTATTTTATATGTAGAGATAGATAGGGAGAGAGAAAAAGAGAGAGAGACAGAGAGACAGAGAGACAGAGAGAGAGAGCTACCTTACAATGAATTGTAACAGTACTATTTACTGAATGTCAGTTGGCATAGTGCTTAAGAGTGCAGAAGCTTGTTTTTGAATAGTGCTTTTCCTACTTCCCAACTGTATGACTGTGAGTAGTAATTTAACCTCTTTGCCTCATTTTCCTTGTGTAAAAAGTGTGGATAATAATAGTACCTCCTTTATAAGACTTTTCTGAGCATTAAATGAGACCATCTTTATGAGGTGCTTAGCACAGGCCTGACATAGTAAACTCTCGATATTATCATTATGTGCATGTATTATAAGTGTTTTTATACATTTATGTTACTTATAAATGTCGTACAAGTCTCATTTTTTATTTTTACTCTCAAATTCTATATTCTATGTTATATATACAACATGCCCCAATTATAAATGTACAGCACAAAGAATTTTTTCAAAGTTAACGCACCCATGTAATCAACAACCAGATTACAATATAGAATATTATCATCACCCCAGAAGTCTTCCATTGTCCCCTCTCAGTTATTACCCACTATAATTAACTCCATTTGTTTGTTTCTATTCACTTTCAGAGATCCTTCCTCCTCCATCTTTCATAATTTAACATAATTTAGGAGATATTTAAAACATTGACATGGTTCAAAAGTCAAAATTGTACATTAGTTAGTAATCTATTTTTCCTTCTTCCCTCTCTTTCCTCCAATATCTAATTTGAAGTAACATGGCCATTTATTTTTAAATAAGAATCCCATGGCACTTTTGTCAGAAATTTACACGGATGGTAATTAAGTCTCCTTAATTAAGTTCAACTGATATTAAGTGAGCACATATTTTGGCAAAGTATAGTAGTGGAAAGAAAGTAAACCAAAAGCCTGTCTCTAGATGCTACAGGCTCGATTAGGGAAACAGGCCCTTTGACATAGAATTCTAATTCAGTGCACACTCTGAATATAATAATGGAAGTACAAAGTTCTGTACATAAACTTACCAAAGTAACAACAAAAAGGAAAAAAAAAACCTTAACATCTTTTTTGTTAATAATTCATCTAACAAAAAGTATATTGGACATTTTACAGATAAAATTTTTGAATTCTACTAATAGACATAAAATAACTAAATAAATGGTGAAATATATCATGTTTGTGCATGGGATGGCTTATCATTGTAAAGATGTCAATTTTTCCCAAATCTATTCATCCAATGTCATTCCAATGAAAATACCAGCAGGCTATTTTAAGGAACTTGAAAAACGTATTCTAAAATGTATAAGAAGAATAAATGCTTATGAATATCTAAATCAATTTTTAAAAAGAACAGAAAGAGACTTGCCCTTCTACAGTTAGAGACATGCTGCAAAGATGTTATCATCATTGTCATCATTATCATTATCATCATCAACTGTAAGACTGGCATAGTAAAAGGCAAATAAACCAATGTAATGGAATATAGAGCTCAGAAACATGATAAGATCAATGCAATCTCACAGCAAGAGAATAATGGGTTGTTTAGTATTAGAAAGAGTAGATCACTATGTGACAGAGCTTCTCAATCAGTCTATCACACTGCAAACCACAAATGGATTATAGAGGTGCAGAGCTCTTGATGCTCTTGAACCTTAGGATGGTCAGGAGGAACCCAAAATGTCCAGACCTCCTAAGCTGGTGGCCGCCATCTCTGGCTATGAGCAGCTGCATCAGATTACCACATTAAGTTGAGAACATACTATCATATTCTCTCTGTGCTATGACATGGAAAAAAACTGAGAAGCATTGCTATATGAAGAAAAATAAAGTTTGACAACTACCACATATCACATTAAAAGGTGACCTCCAGATAAATTAAAAGCCTAAATACAAAAGGTAAAACTAAAAATGTAGAAGAATTTCTTCGTAATTCAAAATGGTGTAAGGCTTCATGAATTTTACTACATCAAGCTTAAGGATTTCAATTCAGTGAAGGACGCCATAGACAAAGTTAACAGACAGATGATAGACTAGAAGATATTTGCAGTGTCTAAAACTGAGAAGGCAGTGGTACCTAGAATGTCCAAGGAACTCTGGTAAATTGATGAGGAAAAGGAAGAAAATACAATAGAAAAAATGGGCAAGTATATTCACAGAATGGACAACTCCCAGAAGGGGACTGGATTTGGTTACAAGCATATGAAGAAATAATCAATCTTACTAGTGTTCAGACTAATGCAAATTAAAATAACAGTGAGATACCACATTATACTCATCAAATTGACAAAAATTAAAAAGTCAGATAAGAGAATAAAGTCAATAATATTTTAATAACTATGTATGGTGTCAGATGAATACTAGACTAAGTCAGTGATCACTTCATTAGTTATGTAAATGTCTAATTACTATGTTGTACATCTGAAACTAAGAAAATATTGTATGCCTGGAAACCATTTGGTTGGAAGCCAGCTGGTAAGAGAATACAGGATGAATTTAAGTGTCAGCAAGGAGACCATTATGCCTGAAGTCTAGGGCAGATAGGGTTGTTTAGTGGAAAATAAGCCTGCAAAGACAGATGGTTGCTGAATGGTAAAGGGCTTTCAATGCTCGGTTAAGGAGTACGGGTTTTATTTAGAAAGTAATAGGGCGTGATTTACAGTTTTGAGCAGAGGGGCAATAGGATCAGATCTGGGAAGATTACTGTCCAGAATGTTAGACAGATTGCAGCAATGTTTGACTGGACATAGGGATAACCCCCAGAGGCTGTTTTCATTATCCAGGTGATGGCTAATGAGGGACTTAGCTAAGTTTCTGTTGTTGGTCCCTAGGGACCAGTAATGGCCTAAGGAAATTGGCAGAACCTGAGAAATAAGTTATAGTGGTGTCTCATTTTTCATAGAGGAGGTGGGAGAGCTACAGAAGGTGGATGAAATCAAGAGAGGGACAAGACCCTTTGGGCAGAATGGAAGGGGCCAGTGAAGAGGCCTATGAGAGGATAAAAGACTGAAGAACCCATAGTATATTGCAATGAAGGCTAAGGAGGGGCTTTCAGAAAGGTAAAGAGTATTCAGCAATGATGAATGATGCAAAGGTCTGTGGGACTGGAATTTAGCAGAATTCACTGGTTACTTTCTGGAGAGCACTTCCAAGAGAGAGGAGTAGTTAGGTCCAGATTGCCAGGAGTTGGGGAAAGTGGTAGCAGAGGAAGTCGAGGCAGTGAGTGTTGACTATAATATCAAGAAGTTTGCTCTGGAAGGGTAGTGGAGAGATGTGGTGGTCAGTTGTGGGGAATAGTAGTCAGGGGGTCAGAGGACTGATGTTTGTTTTATTTTTTAGTATTAGGAAGACCAGAGTATGTTTTCAAGACCAAGGGAAAACAATCAGCCAAGAAGTTATGAGAAAGTAGAATAAGAGTTACCAGACTAAGGTCTCAAGGGTTAGGAGAATTCCTCTGAGCCCTGGAGCAGCCTACCTGGCAAGGTTCATTGAAAGCTAGCCTTGCTGTACCTTGATTTACAGCTTTCCCCTAATCAAACTCTTTCATGTTGCTCTTGGGAGATCTTCCCTCTTCCAGATGGACTTACTAGCACTTCCTTCCCCTCCACCCCATCACTCTCTCCTCACTTAGTTTTTCCTTCTCCTGAGTTCTGGAGACTGGATGAAACTGGACTAATAAAGAAATCCCTCTTTGTCAGTCAACAAGTCAAGAGGAGCAATTAGCTGCTAGATTTTAGGGCCAAAGGACCTGAAGCACTCAAAGTCTTGAAGGGGAAAGTACTTGAATGTTTGTTCACCAGTCAGCTTTAGGGGTCAATAGTTGCTACTCTTGGCAATGGCAGGCTTCATTGGGAACTTTATCTCTACAGAATTATTCGTTAATGTTTTCTGAAAGATTGCCAGCCCCAGATCTAGAAGCTTTTAAAATCCTCATGAAAGCAGAGAATTAAAAAAGTGGTGATCAATGGAGACAAGCGGGGCATGGGGCCTCTTGCCCAGTAAACCTCCCAAACCAGGCCCCTGGCTGGAATGGCCAACTCCCCTTTCATCTCTTTTTCTCTCCCAGGTCCTAGTGTTTGGCTCATTTTGCTTCCTTTTCCAGCTGCTACTCCCTCCCTCTCCACCTTCTCACCTGGATTCCTCTTGGAATAGTTTCCTGCTTTCTGTAGGAGCCAGATAATTGTTTTAAGTTGTTTAAACTGCTTTCACTGTTACTATCTCTAAGAGAACAATTAAGTCAAGTAAGATATAGCAACAGTGTAAATGACACTATGGAAGTGGAGAAGGTACAGAGGACCAAGAACTGACAAAACATGAGTTTTCGACAAACTGTGAACATGTGAGCTACCTGCTTCCCTCCCCACACATGTCATTGACTCTGCCCAGGGAGTTGGCATCAGCCTAAACCATCTCCCTTTGAGCTGGATGCTAGACCCAGCTACAAGGTCTTTTAGTCTGAGGTAGATGTAGCCTGACCTTGTTAACAGTCTGGTGGATTTTCTCCATGTGTGGATTTCCAGGTTGCTCTCTCTGGCTCAAGATTTGTCTTTACAGAATTGACTCAAGTACTAAATGCTGCATATAATTCATATCTATAACTGGTCAGACTTCACACTTTGAGCAAAGTCAAATTTTCTAGTAAATTATTTGTTTATCGGGAATTCCTAGCTCTCCTCTGGCTTTCGCTAGCCAGGACCCCAACATCAACTATGTCAACAATGTTCTCATGTCCTTCTATTGAATCTATCCCTCTCCCTCACCCAAGTCCTCACCCCCAGTACTTCCGATGTATGTGCTAGTGCCCAACTCTGGAAAATCCCACCGTCTGTTTTGCTCGCTCCTGCACCTGAGCTTCCAAATACTGTTTGGGGAAGCTTCGCACAGACATATTCTCTAGTGTCCGTGGAACTCCCAGGGCTGCTTGGCAGCCCTTCACACTTTCCTAACAATTAACTCCCTGCCATGTCCTCCACGGCAGGGGTCCCCAACTCCCAGGCTGCAGACTGGTACAGGCTGTGGCCTGTTAGGAACCAGGCCACACAGCAGGAGGTGAGCGGTGGGCTAGTGAGCAGAACTTCATCTGTATTTGCAGCCGCTCCCCAGCGCTAGCATCGCAACCTCAGCTCCACCTCAGATCATCAAGCATTAGATTCTCATAGGAACACTGGTCCCTGGTGCCAAAAAATTGGAGATTGGTGTTCTAAAGGAAGGGCAAAAGGAAAAGTGTTTTGAAGTTTCTTAAGTATTCTGTCATCATTAGTTTCTTTCTTACCATGTATTTCATGGCTAGGAGGGAGATCCCCAGCTACTTAGGCCAGAGTCTGTTAAACTCTTGCATCCTCTCTACTCTGGCCCCATAGCTAAGATGGGAATTCCAGTTGGAAAGTAAGGACTAATTGTAAAATTTAAGCTACCTAATTCCTAGGCTGGAGGTCAGGGATCTCTGCTCCCCTTTCCCTTTTCCACAAGGGGTTTGTCAGGATGGCAACAAAGTTTTTTAATCTCATTAAGCGAATGAGACTTGAAAATATCCTTCTCGAAGATGCCCAAGTATACATTTGATTCTGTATTTTCATTCATTCCACAGTTATACTTTACCCTACAATTATGTTTTGTCTGTCTACAACACATTAGACACTGCATCTCCAGAGATACTGTGGTGAACAAAGTTAACTGAGCTACCTGACCTCTCAGACCTTCCAGTCTAGTGAGAGAAACAGGTGCTGAACATACCCTAAATGGCCCCCAGACATCTCTTTAAAGGAGAACCCTTCATCTTCGACCTAAGACTCTTTCCTGTAGGCTTCCTCATGTCAGTCAAGAGATCCACTCAGTTACCCAATCAAGAAACCTGGGAGTCATCCTTCATACCACACTTTACTTTATCCATCAGTTTCAATACAGTACCAAGTCTTGTCAGTTTTAGCCTCTGAGATATCTCTCAGATCCATCTTCTCCCTGTCTCCACTGCCATGAACCAAGTCCAGGTCATTGTTATTTCTCTTTCCAGAGATCACAGCCTCCTCACTGTGTTCCCTGTCTCTGGTCTTTCTGCCCCATCCACTCCATTACTCTTCTGATATGTCTAGAGTTGATACTGTATGAACTTGGGTAAGTCCCTTTCCCTTTCTGTGCTTCAGCTTCTCTAACCTGAACTAAATGATTTCCTGTCTTATAGAGCTCTCTTTTCCATGGTTCTGTGATCCGAATGTTCTTGATTGTACTCTCATGCAGCTATCTAGTCTTTCAAAAACAATATTGAAAGACGGGCTTTTCAGTGTATGTATTCATGCATTAATTTCTCCATTCATTCAGCAAACATGTACTGAGCATCCACTGTGTACTAAGCATTATAGGTAGCACGGATAATTCAGTGGGGAGTAAGACATGGGCCTTGTCTTCAAGGAGCTCAATCTGTTTCGAGGGTATGGATACAAACAGGAAACATAGCCCATACTCTGGGGTAGGGGTAATTATGAAAGGCTCTCTGGATCCCTAGAGGAGTTGGTATCTTGATTGGAGCCTGAATGATAAACAGAAGCTATCCAGAAGAGCAGAGACATGTATGTACAAAGGCCCTGGGTCAGAATGCTAAGAGAGAGTAAAGCAAGACTGGAAGATGGCAGACCAAATGGGAGACTGGCAATACTCTAGAGGAGAAATGAGGAAGACCATGAACTAAGACCATAGGGATAGAGATAAATGGACAGGTTTGAGTTATATTTTGGAGGTAGAATTGATAGTTCTTGCTGCTAGATTGAATGTGAAGGTGAAAGAAAGACAGAGGTCATGGAGGACCCTTGGATTTCTGGCTTGGTCAACTTCATGGATGGACTGCCATTTACTGAGTTCCTTTAACTCAGGAGGAAGAAGCTGCTTTGGGGAACGGGGTTGGGGAGAAGATGATGAGTTCAGCTTTGGTCATTTTGACTTTGAGTTGGAATATCCAGGTGGAGAGGTCCAGTAAGCCATTTGCTGTAAGACCTGGTATGCTGAGAAGAGAAATCTGGGCTGCAGGTTCAGATTTTGGAATCATTAACACATAGATGAGGTCTCTTGAGGAGAATAGAGAGACAGATAACGCTCATTTCTAGACCCACATCTCTGCCCTAAAGACGGTTTCTCAATAATGTCTCTGCATATCCCACTTAAAAGGAGCATTAAACACCCAAGCATAACTTCACCATTTTATCATAAATGATACCTAAAGAAGAAAAGGAACTGATATTTTATGCTACCTGTCAAGTGTTCATTAACTCACTTAAATGCTCACAATAACTCTACACCAAAGCTCCCAGCCCTAGAGATTCTGAGTGGTTAAGTCACTTGCCAAAGGTCACATAGCTATTAAATGGCTGTAATGAGATTTGACTCCAAGTCTGTCTGACTCCAGGTCTGTCTGACTCCAGAGCCTGCACCATGATACCACCTAACAGCAGTGCACCACATCCTGCAATATAGCTGTATCCTTAGGAAAACCTGTACACACCCCTTGTCCCTTTTATGCTTCATAAACAGCATTTGCATCTCCTAGCTTAATGATTTGCTCTCCATTAAAATACAAATCCCCCTGGGGAGAGGTAAAGCTCTAAGTTGTTGTCAGACATTTATGCCTCAGTGGGAATGAGTTTCAAATTCTTCCTTAGGAACAAATTTTAATTTTATAGGGAAGAACACTGGAACCTTGAGGTAGGGATAAAAAGGCAGGAAAGGGCCTCATAATGAAAAACCAACCCCCTCTCAGTTTTACAGTCCTACTTAGTTTGAGGCATGTTCTTTTCAGTTTCTTAGATGCTATTTCTGCATGTGTGTACTACTTTATATGCAGACCTATTTCTGGGTTTGTTACCCCAGTTATCTGGGTCTGGAGCTATGGATGTGGTCGAATATAATACTTTAAACTACATACTGACCCCAACCCACTGTGGTCAGCAGAAGACAGCCAGACTAGGGTGCAGTTGTGAACCTGCAATTGCTGGCCTTAGGCACCAGTCTCAGCTCATTCTGTTGAGAAATAGACCCTGATGTGCATATTTAAAATCCCGAGCAGATGGAGGCAGGAGACCATGTTGGAAAGACTTGGAGGAGTCCCTTCTGCCCTGTTTGGGTCTATTTGCCAAAATAAATGACAAGTATCAGGCTAAGGCATTCATCCAAGCACGTTGAAATTCTGCTAGCAGTCAAAAAAGTGATGGTGTTTCAGATTGCTCTGTGAAATGGTCAGAGATAAGAAGAGAGAAATAATGTGTGAGCATCTGGCTGCTTCAGCCTACTGATGAGGACAGTCCCAGGGGTGGACCTGGGGTTAGGGGGACAGCCTCAAAGACCTCCTAGGACATCTGCCACTGGCAAAAAGGGAGAGTCACGCACTGGCAACAAGTGGTCTGGTTTGAACCTTGCAACGTCCTCAGTAGCTATGTGACCTAAACACGTACTTCCCCTTCTCTTGGCTTCCTATTTCCATCATGTATAAAATGGAATGGTCTCTAAGGACTCTTCTTATTTGAACATTCTGCGACTCTCTGACACAGGTCTGGTTTCTTTTTCTTTGTGTTGAAAGAGGCCCACCCACTCACCTGCTTATGTGTAGCCATTATATTCTCACACTGGCCTCTGCTGGCTATTATGAAAAGTGCCTCCGATAGCTTCTTTGGAGAAAACCCCACCCCAAAAGTAGTTAGGTTTCAGCAGTCCATTGGTCACTGTGACATAAACCCTGTGCATTGGAGACGACGGAAAAAGATCATACAGCTATAAGCATAGCCTACGCATATCTAGAGATGGCTGACAAAACAAATGACAAAAGAAATGTCTCTTTTTTTTTAAATTTTGCCATCTTCATTTGTTTGCAGTGCTCTGTACCACTATATGAAAGGACCTCAATTGGGTGGGAAGGCCCCTTGTCTTATATCCTATGACTGCAGACTCCAGAAAGGCCTGACACCACGCTGAGTAGGTGGTTCTGAGCAGTGCCTCAGAGGCCTTGAAACATCCCACAGGCCCTGATTCTGGCCCTTAGGTCACTCTGAGCAATTTCTAGCTGGGGCCAGGCCAGAAATACATGTTCCTTTGAGGGGTGTCATTTCAAATGGCTTTTTGTAAAAAGAATTAGAACACAAGGAATTCATGAGTTTTTCGAGAGACTTACTTTAATCTCTCTGGCTGGAACAGAGGAGTTGGCTATGTGACTGTGGCAAATTCAACATGCCCACCCTGCCAAGAGAACGGGAGCAGGCCATGGAACCCTGCCTTTTCTGGATACAATCAGATTTTCTGTTAATTCCAGCCCTAGAATTGCCTTACTCCTTAGTCTTCTTGCCTACTCTTGCTGAGCATGTGCTCACAAAGGCAAGAGACCCAAGCTGGAGTATGCCAGCCTATGGGCCCATGCCAGGCAATGCTCAGGCTCTAGTGGTGTGAGCAAGATGGGAATTGAGTCACACCACAATCTGCTCTCTCAGTAGCTGTTCAATGGTTTATCATGCTCTTCATCTCTCCTTCCTTAATGCAGGAAAACTTTGAACAGGGCTCAGATTAGGATCAGGTATTCAGTGCCCTGACTGCATCCTCTCTGCTAGTAATAACATGGCCTTGGCAAGCCTATCCTGCCTCCCATCCTCCCACCAAGCAGTCTCCTCTTTCCTCAACAGCTGGTTCTTATTGGTCTCTCTTGTTCCAGCTTCAGGCAGGCTGCCCTGGCTTCATGGTGACACACACACACATGTTCTCCTGAATGCTGGTTGATGAGTTTCAGCCCTGAAACACTGCCTTCCTCCCATTCCTCCCCTGTCCCCAAACCTCTAAGAGTTCCCTATTTCCTACCACATCAAGTCTTCAACTTTCCTGCCTTGCTTTCCAGGCCCACTTCAGTTGGGATCCACTTAGCTTTTGCAGTGTGTCCCATCACCCTCCCCAGCCATGGACAGAATGTAGGCATTCCATAAACTCACCACGGCCAATCCTTCCTTTATGTCCCCGCGCCACTTATGCTGTGTTCCGGACTTACACTGTTTACTGTGGTTTTATGTACATTACTCTTGAAAGCTAGGCCCACATTTTAGACTTCTCTGTTAATTCTCAACAGCACCCTAGCACAACTTTTAAAAAGTATTGCTCTTCTTTCTTGTTTCACATACATGTATATGTAAAAATTCACCAGCGTAATAAATAACAGAGTCATTAAAAACAAAATTCCAACAACAGGAATAAGAGCATAAAAAGTAAAAGGTCAACTTTCACCCCATCATTTTCAGAAATATGCTCATGAAATAATCTGTAGCCTAGCATCCTTTGTAATCTGTATGCATGTTGGGAGTCGAAAAAGGTTGAGTGGTAGGTGGTACCTCCCCACCCAGAGAATTGCATCTCCTTGGAAAGAGCATCTTTTCCTTTTCTGCAAGAGTCCTAGGTCTTCATGGGCCTGACTGACACTGGAAATTGTACTTTAATGGCCCTGTACAGCTGGTGATCACTTGCATCTCCAAGATATGACTCTAGCCACTGCGTAAAGCATCTCTCCTGTTTTCCACCTTTTAAAAAGTAAAACTTGAAGGTGAATATTAAAGGGCATGTTTAATGGGCTTTTCTCAGAGTTTTTCACAGATCTACAGGAAATTGCAGACAGTAAAGAGGCTGAGAGGTGGAGATGGGAAGCATTTATGAAAATGGCTTTCTACCTGATGTGGTGTTGTGTTCTCTGAGAGGCAATGAACATTACTAATGGTTTTCACTTTTCTGCCAAGAAAATTCAGTCCCTGCTGGCATTTGTTCTAAATGATAGACTAGCCTGCCTGTGTTGCACCCACTGGGGTTAATTCTCTGTCTCGGTCAGCTTTAAAATGTCAGCCCGAACTCTCAGACTTAATTGTTACAGACACTTTATAACCAGAGTGTTCAAAACCCTCAGGGTGCTCCCTCTTGCTATCATAATTGATACATAATGGATATTCTAAGGCTCCTTTGATTTTACCCCTTCAACACCTGTACAGTTGGCAGGGGTAAAGGGAAGAAGAGAGCTAGGGAGGGAGCAAATAAAAAACAATTGTGTGTATATGCATGTTTGTGTGGTTTTTCCCTGTGAGCATCTGTTTCTAGTAATGGGGTCCTAAGGTCTGCCAACCAGAGATAAGCTCTAACAGGTTGGTCGACCCGTGGGTTTTGGGGTTCTCCCCTTTCTGGACCCTGGAGGCAACTTTCTTTAGGCACAGCCATTTCTGGACTTCACTGCAAGCTTATGGTTGGCCATTTGGATGTGAGTTATAAAATGTCATGATGCTCTCCAGTATTCTTCTGTTCTTTCACTACTTTGACAGTCTGATAGATGGCCTGGAATTAACTAGGAAGGGGACAATATTATCCAACCTGAATAACTAATCTCCTAAGAAGAACAAAGTTGAAGGATCTTGGTGCACATAAATCTTATTAAATGTGCTTGTAAAATATGTTCTATCCAAATAAGTTTAGAGCCCCTAAAATAGCTTTTTCTGATCTGTGTCTGGAACTTTGGCATGCTTCACAGATCTCTAAGCCAAAATTATTTAGTGAAGTGATGACAGTGTTCTCTTTGTGCATGGGAAAATGGGAAATGTTGATGTTAAGTCCTCTGTTAACTAATTGCACTCCTTCTGTCCATCTTAGGGCCAACCAGGATCAATTGGAATTCAAGGTCCATCAGGTCCTCAAGGATTTGTTGGCCCTAGTGGTTTATCAGGATTGAAAGGAGAAAGGGGCTCCCCAGGCCCTCTGGGACCATATGGACCAAAAGGAGATAAGGTAAGAACACCAAAGCTTGATTGTCCTTTGACTCATAGGTCACAGTTATGAAGGTGAAAGGTTCTAAATCTCGGTTCTGTTGTGGAAAAAATACTTATCCTGAATACTGTGATGCCAGGCTACTTGCTTTAATAAGAGGCAGGCTGAGAGATATGCTACTAATGGATCAGCCCATTTCTGGAGAGGCTATGGTAAGCAAGCCACGAAGTGTGTGTATTATTACTTGCTAGACAAGTGGGCTCACCAGGATGGGAAGTCATGTGGGTTTGAACTGGACATGGGTCAGAAATCTAATCAACCTGACAGTAGAAGTCAGGAATTCAAGCAAGACAACTGGGAAGCAAGGGCTCAGAATGCTTAGAAGCAATTTGGGCCACAAATAGAGGGGGAAAATGCAAGAAAGGAAATTGATTGTGCCATAGTGGCTGACTGATTGAGTTTAGCAGCTCACTTTATGTTTTCTGCTGATTTTAATCACCTCTTATTTGCCCCATTGGTGAGGGAAGGATTCCCACTCTAGGATTCTGGGGATCACCAAAGATATGACACCTGACACTGGACAGAAGAGATCACATATACTCACAGCACAAGGGAGAAGGACACCACATACTATGGAGGGCCACACGGGGTCAGAATAAACCAGAGGGGTTATGGGAGGCAGACTTTGTAGTGTCAATAAGGTGAGATGCCCCTTGGTTCCTGAGGGAGGATGTGATTGGCTTGTTTGAATAATTCAGTGGGCCAGCAAGGAACTGAAACCTACTACTCAGGGATAAACAGACATTGTATCTGGTCTGTTTGATTATAAAGATTGTTTGCCTAGGAGACCTTATCTACAGGAGCAAAGTGGAAAGGGGAACTTGGTTAGGCCATTTGAGGCACTCACAGTTTTCCCAGATATCAAAGCAGCATGTGATATTGAGCCTTAATTTTAGACCTTATACCACATTGCCTAAGACAAGAACTAGTCTCAGAACACACACACATGACCAGGACCATAGATAGAAGCAAGTAATCACTTGGAACTGGAGTAGGGAGCAAGGTGGTACAATGTGGAAACGGAGATACAAAATGTTTCTTAACAACCTAGGTTGTGAATCACATGAACAAACCCACTGAATCAACTGAATTGTCTCTTACATTCCTCTTTATACTCCTTTTTTTAGGGTCCCATGGGAGTTCCTGGCTTTCTTGGCATCAATGGGATTCCGGTGAGTGGGTCCACAGGGCATTTTAAAATATCACCTTTAGGTTCTGCCTCATAACTCAAGCATTTTGGCCTTAGCAACAAACATATTGTCTTATGAAAGCATGCTCAGGGTCAAGTGTTGAGCTGTGCATGATAAAGTTTGAAGGGCAGTGGTCACACAGTTTCCCTGGGATTTAGTTACAGGCAGCACTAAATCAGATGCTTGGGGTTCAGGGACATGTGCAACCATAAGAAATCATCAATATCTTAGCCAAAATGAGTTAGGTTTCCTGAGTTGAGGGGAGCTTTAATTGGGAGTGAGAAACTGATTCTGAAGTATGGAGACAGTACCACATCAGAACACATACATACTCATTATAAGAAAATTAAGGAGGTACATGAAATTAGATAGAAAAATACTTAATAATATTCGATACAGTTCATTCTAGTAAATTGCTTTTCTTCAGACTCATCTCGTTTCAGAGTGAATCTCCCATTAGTTCTTACAAAATGACTGTTCCCAAGATCACTTGGAGGCAGCTTTTTTCATTAATTCTGAGGACCTGGCTTTGCTGGAGATGAGTAGGGAGTTTGAAGTTTGCAGACATCTCCTTCACCTATTTCATCCAACCCAAGCTCTTAGTTTCTCTATTTTCACCTTATATTTCTATTTATTACACCATGGTTCCATGGTGACATTTTGCCAGCCTTTAAAATACAATATTTAGAACTTGCTGCTATCACTTTTTAGTCATTTCTTTTGGCACTTCACTATATATATTTAGTCTTCAGCCTGGGCTGTTTGTCTATAGCAATATTTTTTTTACCTTGTTTAAGAGAAGAACCCAATCTTGCGTGGAAGCCCTAGACTTACCAGCTTCTTGTGTGACAGTGTATAATCATCTAGTATCAGGGAAGGGGGCTCAAATCTTTGTGTCAATCCATAGGTCTTTCTTGAGCACTTCCTATGTGCTAGCACTCTGCTATGGGAGTACAGATATAATCATTTGATCCATTTTCTCTCCAGATCTAATATACATTTGTGGATTTGGAGAATAGATGGCTCACTTATCTTGTTTTTGTTACATGTATCAACAAATAGGCCGTTGGATTTCTGCATTTTATTCAAGTACAGAATCTACAAAATGCCCAGAACTGGACCAGTAGGGAAATAAATGATTGGGATTGGCTTTTCTTTTATGACATACCCTGGCATTATCTCATGGCTATGTCTCTATGGCCACTTTATGCAGAGTCTCCCCTCAGAATATGTATCTTCTGGGAGCCAGTAGGTAAGGGATAGTAGCAAATTGGAGGCTTCCTCTTCCATTTATCCTGTGGAGCTGGCTTCACCAGAGGTGAGAGGGGGATTTAGAGAGTGCAGCAATACTATGCCCTTCTTCTTGTAGTCTCTTTTTAATGGGGACTGGAGGGAAGTGAATCCTGTGATGCAGAAGCTGATTCCAATTCTGAGCTAGAACCTGCCCCAGAGTCCAACTGGACTCTTCTGCCTCCAACTTGTAACTTAGAGAGCACTAGGGCTTGCGGGAATAGATTACTTCTCTTTGGTGCTTCATTGCTTGAGAGAATGAGTTGCAGGTGTCCAGATTCCATGAAATAGGTGTGCTCCACTCAGTAGAAGTCCCCAGGGCCTTGGACCTTCGCTTGGCCCTTCCCTTGACCAAAGATTGTATATGTTTTCTTTTGACTTTCGATTGCTTTAAATTTAGGATCTAAGCCTCACTTAGTCCATGAAATTTTTTCTCCTTTGCTTCTCCTCTCTCTTCCAGCTATTCATGATATATTTATTGAGTACCTTCTGTTTATTGCTTACATCTTCCTTCTATCTCCAGTTTCCCATGAGTCCTTGATGTCTCTCCCACATACTCTAGCTATTTATTACATGTGGCCCATAATATTTATTGATTATCTTGTGTGATAGTCTTATACAGTTCTTTGATAAGGAACTAGGACCAGTTCCTAGTCTTCTGCTCCTCTCAGAGGCCTTAGAGATCCCAGAGCTGAATTCAGCATATAGTAAGAACTCTAAAAAATATTTGAGAGACTGACTCCAAATTCTAGTGCCTATAAAAACAACAGTTCTCATACTGGCAGGACTCCATCACACAGAGGAAAATACAGACACCCTTGGCCCAATTAGACTAATTATTTTGCTTAACTTTCAGCGACACTTATTAAGGAATTTGGCTGAAGCCAACAGCTTCCCTAACACATGTTACTAAACTGGATCGCTGCACAGATCTGGTTTCCCTCTTCATATTGGCTGATCCCAAAACTCCATTTTTGCTGTCATGTAGATAGTTTCAACATGAATGAGCAAGTAGTCATTCCCTGATCATCTACATCTGTGCACTGAGGGGCACAACAACCGGTTGAGAGAATGAACAAATATTCATCAAGATTTTCAACATTAAAACAACATAGACTAGGGGTGGTAGGGCTGTGGCTTTTAATGATATCACAGCTGTGAGTTGGGGCTGTTTGTACCCACAGAATTGTATGTTTATCAAATGTTTTCAGTTCAAATAAGTTGAGAACAGAAGTTTTAAAGTTGTCTTGCAATTTATGTTTGGCTTTTCCCATGGAGTCAAATAGCAAACATTTTCCTGCCTAGAGATATGTAAATGAACCCACTAGATTTATATCTTCAAAGTGAGTCCATACCACTTACCAAATGGAAACATTTCCTTTAAAAGATGGGTTCCAAGGAACATTGCTTTTCTGGAATACAGCGGATCCTCCTATTCTATGTCTTCAATCCCTTGTGGTTATATAGAACCATGGTTTCCTCCCTCAAAAAGCTATATTTTCCTGGAAAGCTGCACACACAGGAAGGGCAATGTGCCAGAAATGCTGTGATACTGAGAGCTGAGAGGAGACACAACTCAGCCCAATAGCTTGTCCTTGCTGACTTGCTCGAGAGAAGATGACTTACTATTTCTTGAACTTCTATGTAATAAATTTAGTCTCATTAAATTTTAAACATAAATATTTATTTATTTATTTTTAAGTGATATTGGTTAATGAAATCCATTAACTTTCAGGTATATAATTTAACATTAAGGCATATATATATTGCATTGTGTTCAACTCCCATAGTTAGATTTCTTTCTGTCATCACATATTTGACCCCTTTTACCACATCTACCTTCCCTCATACCCCTCCCTCTTACCCTCTGGTAACCACTAGACTCTTGTCCATGTCCATGAGTCTCTGTTTGTTTGTCCTGTACGTATGTTGCTTTTAGATTTATATCCCACATATAATTGATATAATGTGGTTCTCATTTTTTTCTGTCTGGCTTATTTTGCTTAGCATGATGATCTCGAGATCCATCCAAGTTGTCACAAATGGCAGTATTTCATCTGTTCTCATGGCTGAGTAATAGTCCATTGTATATATGTACCAGACCTTCTTTTGCAAATCTTTGGTTTGCATTATCCTAATAGCTAGCAATGTTGAGCATCTTTTCAAATACTTCTTGGTCATTTGTATGTCCTCTAGGGAGAAAGATCTGTTAAGGTCCTCTGCCCATTTGTTGCCTGGATCATTTGTTTTTTGTTGTTACTGAATCATATGAGTTCTTTGTATATTTTGGATATTAGGCCTTTATCGGAGATATTGCTTGCAAATATATTTTCCCATTCAGATGGCTGTCTCTTTACCTTGTTGACGATTTCATTTGCTGAGCAGAAGCTTTCTAGTTTGATGTAGTCCCATTCATTTATTTTTGCTTTTACTTCCCTTGCCTTTGAGGTCAAATTCATAAAATCCTCTTTAACTACAAGGTCCTTGAGCTTAGTTCCTATGTATTCGTCTATGCGTTTTATAGTTTCAGGTCTTATATTCAGGTCCTTAACCTCTTTTGAGTTAATTTTGGAGTGCAGAAATAGACAACAGTCTAGTTTCATTCTTGTGCAGGTTGCTTTCCAGTTTTCACAGCACCATTTATTGAAGAGGCTTTCCTTTCTCCACTGTATGGTTTTGGCTCTTTTGTAGAAAATTATTTACTCATATAAACATGAGTTTAATTCTGGACTCTCGATTCTGTTCCGCTAGTCCATATGTCTGTTTTTCTGCCAATCCCATGCTGTTTTGATTACTGTTGCTTTGTAGTATAATTTGAAGTTGGGCAGACTGATGCTTCCAAGCCTTGTTCTTTTTTCTCAGGATGGCTTTAGCATTTCTGTGTCTTTAGTGCTTCCATACAAATCTGATAATTTTTTGTTCTATTTCTTTAAAAAAGCCAATGGGATTTTGGTGCAGATTGTATTAAATCTATATAGTGCTTTAGGTAATATGGTCATTTTAACTATGTTGATTCTTTCAATCCGAGAACACGGAATATCTTTCCATTTCCTTGTATCTTCTTCAATTTCTCTTAATAGGGTCTTATTGATTATATTATATAGGTCTCTCACATGTTTTGTTAGATTAATTCCCAGGTATTTTATTCATTTTGTTGCAATTGCAAAAGGAATTATTTTTTCCACTTTTTTTTCTGACACTTCATTATTAGAGTATAGGAACTCTATGGATTTTTGAACATCGATTTTGTATCCAGAAGTTTTATTGTATTTGCTTATTGTTTCTAGTAGTGTTCTTGTGGAGTCTTTAGGGTTTTCTATATAGAGAATCATGTCATCTGCAAATAGTGACAGTTTGAATTCTTTGTTTCCTACTTGGATGTTTTTTTATATCTTTCTCTTGCCTGATTGCACTAACTAGGACCTCCAATGTTATATTGAATAACAGTGGCAATAGTGGACAGCCTTGCCTTGTTCCTGATCTTAGAGGGAAGGTTTTTAGTTTTTCATCATTAAGTATAATGTTGGCTGAGGGATTGTCATATGTGGACTTCATTATGTTAAGGTATTTTCCTTTTTCTTTCCGATTTTGTTAAGTGTTTTGATCATAAATGGATTCTGTACCTTGTCGAAGGCTTTTTCTGCATCTATTGATATAATCATATGGTTCTCATTTTTTAATTTGTTTATGTGGTGTATCACATTAATCAATTTGTTGAACCATCCTTGTGCCCCTGGGATGAAGCTCACTTGATCGTGGTGTATAACCTTTTTAATATGTTGTTGTATTCGGTTATCTAGTGTCATATTTAACAATTTTGCATCTGTGTTCATGAGAGATATTAGTCTAGTGTTTTATTTTTTTTGTGTTATCTTTACCAGGTTTTGGTGTCAGGGTAATATTCAACTCATTAAATAGTTAGGAAGTATTGACCCCTCTTCGATTTTTTGGAAGAGGTTGAGGAGAATAGGCATTAACCCTTCTTTGAATGTTTGGTAGATTTCACTGGTGAAGCCATCTGGTCCTGGACTTTTACTTTTTGGTAGGTTTTTGATGATTGTTTCAATTTCCATACTGCTAATCAGCCTATTTAGATTTTTCATTTCTTATTGATTCATTCTAGGAAGGTTGTATCTTTATTGTTCATTTATTCCAGGTTATTAAGTTTAGTGTTATATACTTTTTCATAGCATTCTTGTATGATCCTTAGTATTTCTGCAGTTCTGTTGTAATTTCCCCTCCTTCATCCCTGATTTTGTTTATGTGTGTCCCTTCTCTTTTTTCTTTAGTGAGTTAAGCCAGGAGTTAGTCAATTTTATTAACCTTCTCAAAGAACCAGCACTTTGCTGCATTTAGTTTTTCTATTGTTTTTGTTTGTTTGTTTGTTTTATTTTCAATTTCATTTAATTTTGTTTTAATTTTGATTATTCTTTCCTTCTGCTGACTTTAGGCTTATTTTGTTTTTCCTTTTCTAGTTTTTTAAGATGAAGCATTAAGTTGTTTATTTGGGCTCATTCTTGTTTTTTAACATATGTAATGATATAAACTTTCCTCTTATGACTGCTTTTGCCATGTCCCATAAGTTTTGATATGTTGTACTATCATTATCATTCATTTCTATGTATCTCTTGATCTCTCTTTTCATTTCTTCTCTGACCCAGTTATTCTTCAGTAGCATGTTGTTTAATCTCCATGTATTTGTGGTTCTCCCTGATTTCTTTTTACAGTTGAGCTCCAGCTTCAAAGCATTATGGTCAGAGAATATGGTTGGTATTATTTCAACCCTCTTACATATGTTGAGGCTATATCTGTGTCCTAGTATGTGGTCCATCCTTGAGAATGTTCCATGTGTACTAAAGAAGAATGTATAAGCAGCTGTTTTGGAATGGAAGGCTCTATATATATCAGTTATGTACAGTCGATCTAATGTGTTATTTAAGGATGCTATTTCCTTATTGATTTTCTGTTTAGATGATATGCCCATATCAGACAGTGTGTTATTTAGGTCCCCTACTATGATAGAGTTTTGGTCTGTTTCTCCCTTTAGTTCTGTTAGTAATTGCTTTACATATTTCGGGGCTCCCTGATTGGGAGCATAGATATTAATAAGTGTTATGTTTTCTTGGTGTATGATTCTCTATATCATTACAAAGTATCTCTCAGTATGTTTCTTTACCTTTTTTATTTCGAAGCCTATTTCGTCTGATATTAGCACTGCTAATATCAGTGCTCTGAATGCCATTTGCCTGAAATATCATTTTCTAGCCTTTCACTTTGAGTCTGTATTTGTATTTGGAACTAAGATGTATCTCCTAAAGGCAGCATATAATTGGGTTTTGTTTTTTGATCCAATCTGCAACTCTGTGGTTTCTATTGGTAAGTTCAGTCCATTTACATTTGGGGAGCTTATTGAAATATGAGGATTTCATATAACCATTTTATGTTTTCCTTTCTGGTAACTCGGTGTTTCCATTGTCCTCGTCCTTATGTGTCTGTTTTTTTGTTTTTTTTTTGTTTTTTTGTTTTTTAATTTTCATGGGGTTTTGTGGGTTTTCCCTTTGGTCCTTCTTGTTTTATGTTATATACTTCAGTTCTGTATCTTTGATGTGTGGTTACCATTAGGAATATGTAAATGATAGTTAAATATATACAGTCGTGCATTTTCTTCTACTCATGCCTTATCTCCATTCCTCTTTGCGAATCTGGATCTTTGAATCCTCCCCTTTTCAGTCATTGTTGTCTCAATTTATCATTATATTTGCTGAACATTCATTACTCTCTTACTATAGCAAATCTCTTCTTATTGTTTAAGCTTATAACGCCCTGTTCCTAGTAAGGGTTGCACTCCTCTGCTTCTGTCCGCCTGCTAGTCGCCATACTCCTAGGTATGTATTTTTTTTTTGTCATTTTGTTTTAGTTGATATGATTCATTTCACTATTTCCTGTATGCAGGACTTATAGTAGAGAATTCCCTCCATTTTTGTATGTCTGGAAATGTCTTTCTCTTTCATATCTAAAGGAGAGCTATGCTGGATACATTGTTCTTGACTGGTAGTTCCTATCATTTAATAGTTTGAATATTTGATTCCACTCTGTCCTGGCTTGTAAGTTTTGTGCTGAGAGGTCCAAAGATATTCTAATGGGTTTTCCTTGATAGGTTACTATCTTCTTTTCCCTGGCTGCCCTGAGAATTTTTTCTTTGTCATTGATTTTTTTTTTAATTTTTAATTAAGTGTATTGGGATAACATTGGTTAATACAATTATATAATTTTCATGTGTACATTATCATTTGACATCTGTATATTCTATTGTGCATTTACCACCCAAAGTCCAGTTCCCTTCAGCTACCATATATTTGATCCCCTTTACCCACTTCATTGTCCCCCTAAACTCTATATTTGACCCCCTTTACTCCATCTCCCTCCCGCTTCTCCCCCATCCCACTAGTATCCACTAGTCTATAGTCCTCTGGTGACCACTAGCCTATAATCCATGTCCATGAGTCTCTGTTTGTCCTTTTCATTTGTTGCTTTTAGGTTTATATCTCACATATACGTGATATCATGTGATTTTCAACTTTTTCAGTCCGGCTTATTTCGCTAAGCATGATTATCTCGAGGCCCATCTATGTTGTCGCAAATGGCAGTATTCCATCTCTTCTTATAACTGAGTATTATTCTATTGTATATATTACCACACCTTCTTTATCCAGTCATCTATTATAGGACACTTCGATTGCTTCCTAGCCACTGTGAATAATGCTATGAATATCGGTGTACAAATATCTTTTCAGAGATGGGTTTTCAAGTCTTTGGAGTAAATACCCAGTAGAAGGATTGCTGGATCATAGGATAGATCAATTCTTAGTCTTTTGAGGAACCTCCGTACTGTTTTCCATAGTGGCTGTACCAATTAGCAGTCCCACCTGCCGTGTATAAGGGTTCCTTTTTCTCTGCATCCTCTCCAGCACTTGTTATTACTTCTCCTGTTGATTATAGCTATTCTCACAGGTGTGATGGTATCTCATTGTGGTTTTGATTTGCATTTCCTTAATAGCTACCGATGTTGAACATCTTTTCCTATATTTCTTGGCCATCTGTATGTCCTCTAGGGAGAAGTGTCCCTTCAGGTCCCCTGCCCATTTATTGCTTGGATCATTTATTTTCCTGTTGTTGTTGTTACTGAGTCGTATGAGTTCTTTGTATATTTTGTATATTAGGCCCTTATCAGAGGCGTTGCTTACAAATATATTTTCACATTGAGTTGGGTTTCTCTTTACCTTGTTGACAATTGCTTTTGCTGTGAAGAAGCTTTGTAGTTTGATGTAGTCCCATTCACTTATTTTTGCCTTTACTTCCCTTGCCTTTGAGGTCAAATTCATAAATCCTCTTTTAACACCTTGAGCTTAGTTCCTATGTTTTCTTCTATGCATTTTACTGTTTCAGGTCTTATATTCCGTTCATTCATCCATTGTGAGTTAATTTTGCTGTGTGATGATAGACAACAGTCTAGTTTCATTCTTTTACAGATGGCCTTCCAGTTTTCCCAGCCTTGAAGCCTTAAAGAGGCTTTCCTTTCTACACTGAATGTTTTTGGCTCTTTTGTAGAAAATTACTTACCAATATAAACATGGGTTTTATTCTGGACTCTCGATTCTGTTCCACTGGTCAGTATGTCTGTTTTTCTGCCAATCCAATGCCGCTTTGATTACTGTTGCTTTGTAGTATAATTTGAAGTCGAACAGAGTGATGCCTCCAGCCTCATTCTTTTTTCTCAGGATGGCTTTGGCAATTCCGGGTCTTTAGTGCTTCCATACAAATCTGATGATTTTTTGTTCCATTTCTTTAAAAACTGCCAATGAGATTTTGATGGGGATTGCATTAAATCTGTATAATGCTTTAGGTAATATGGTCATTTTAACTACATCGATTCTTTCGATCCAAGAACACGAAATATCTTTCCATTTCTTTGTATCATCTTCAATTTCTTTTAATAGGGTCTTGTAGTTTTCATTCTATAAGTCCTTCACATGTTTCATTACATTTCTTACTAAGTATTTTATTCTTTATGGTGTAATTGCAAAAGGAATTAATTTTTCTACTTCTTTTTCTGACACTTCATTATTAGAGTGTAGGAACGCTACAGATTTTTGAACTTTAACTTTTTATCCAGAGACTTTACTGTATTTGCTTATTGTTTCTAGTAGTGTTCTTGTGGAGTCTTTAGGGATTTCTATATAGAGAATCATGTCATCCACAAATAGTGACAGTTTGACTTCTTCATGTCCTATTTGGATGCCTTTTATATGTTTCTCTTGTCTGATTACACTCTCTAGGACCCACAATGTTATATTCAATAACAGTGGCGATAGCGGACAGCCTTGCCTTGTTCCTGATCTTAGAGGGAAGGATTTTAGTTTTTCACCATTAAGTATAATGTTGGCTGAGGGTTTGTCATATATGGCCTTTATTATGTTAAGGTACTTTCCCTCTATACCGAATTTGTTAAGTGTTTTGATCATAAATAGATGTTTCTTATCAAAGGCTTTTTCTGCATCTATTGATATGATGATATGATTCTCATTTTTTAATTTGTTTATGTTGTGTATCACATTAATCAATTTGAGTTTGTTGAACCTTCCCTGTGCCCCTGGAATGAAGCCCACTTGATCGTCACGTATAATCTTTTTAGTATGTTGCTGTATTCGGTTCGCTAGTATCATATTTAGGATTTTTGCATCTTTGTTTATGAGAGACATTGGCCTGTAGTTTTCTTTTTTTGTGTTATCCTTATCAGGTTTGGGTATTAGAGTAATATTGGCCTCATAGAATCAGTTAGAAAATATTGTCTCCTCCTTAATATTTTGGAAGAGTTTGAGGAGAATAGGCATTAAATCTTTGAACGTTTGGTAGAATTCACTGATGAAGCCATCTAGTCCTGGACTTTTACTTTTTCATATGTTTTTGGTGATTGTTTCAATTTCCATACTGCTGATCAGACTATTTAGATTTTCCAGATCTTCTCCATTCAGTATAGGAAGACTGTATTTTTCTAAGTACTTATCCATTTTTCTAAGTTATTAAATTTAGTGTTATGTACTTTTTTATAGTATTCTTGCTTGATCCTTTGAATTTCTGCAATGTCAGTCATAAATTCACTTCTTTCATCCCTGATTTTGTTTATTTGTGTCCTGTTCTCTAGTGAGTCTAGCCAAGGTTTCGCCAATTTTATTAACCTTCTCAAAGAACCAGCTCTTTATTGCATTTATTTTTTTCTAACTTTTGTTTTCAATTTCATTGATTCCTGCTCTAATTTTGATTATTTATTTCCTTCTTCTGACTTTAGGCTTCATTTGTTCTTCCTTTTCTAGTTTTTTAAGATGAAGCGTTAGGTTATTTATTTAGGCTCATTCTTGATTTTGGAGATAGGCCTGTAATGATATGAACTTTCCTCTTATGACCACTTTTGCCATTTCCTAAAAGTTTTGATATGTTGTAACATCATTATCATTCGTTTCTATGCATCTCTTGATCTCTCTTTTTATTTCTTCTCTGACCCGGTTATTCTCCAGTAGCATGTTGTTTAATCTCCATGTATTTGTGGTTCTCCCTGATTTCTTTTTGCAGTTGATCTCCAACTTCAAAGCATTATGATCAGAGAATATGGTTGATATGATTTCTACCCTCTTATATGTGTTGAGGCTATCTCTGTGTCCCCGTATGTGGTCAGTTCTTGAGAATGTTCCATGTGCACTAGAGAAGAATGTATAAGCAGCTGTTTTGGAATGGAAGGCTCTGTATATGTCAATTATATCAAGTTGGTCTAATGTGTTATTTAAGGATGCTATTTCCTTATTGATTTTCTGTTTAGATGATATGCCCATATCAGACAGTGTGTTATTTAGGTCCCCTACTATGATAGAGTTTTGGTCTGTTTCTCCCTTTAGTTCTGTTAGTAATTGCTTTACATATTTTGGCATTCCCTGATTGGGAGCATAGATATTAATAAGTGTTATGTCTTCTTGGTGCATGATTCCCTTTATCATTATGAAGTGGCCCTCAATATCTTTCTTTACTTTTTTTATTTTGAAGTCTGTTTCGTCTGATATTAGTACTGCTACTCCCACTTTTTTCCAAATGCCATTTGCGTGCAATATCATTTTCCATCCTTTCACTTGGAGTCTGTATTTGCCTTTGGAGCTGAGATGTGTCTCCTGGAGGCAGCATATGGTTGGGTTTTGTTTTTTGATCCAATTTACAATTCTGTGTTTTTTATTGGTGAGTTCAGTCCATTTACATTTAAGATGATTATTGAAATATGAGGTCTTCTTATAGCCATTTTATCTTTTACTTTCTGGTAGCTCTGTGTTTCCATTGCTTCTGTTTCCTTGTGTTTCTGTTTTCTCTATTTTGGTTGTTTTTTATGGGTTTCCCCTCTGGTTCTTCTTATTTTATGTTATATACTTTAGTTCTGAATCTTTGGTGTGTGGTTACCATTACAAATATGAAAAGGATAGTTATATATATACAGTCATCCATTTTCTTCTCTTATGCCTTATCTCTATTCCCCTTTGCAAATTTAGATCTTTGAATCCTCCCTTTTTCAGTCATTGTTATCTCAATTTGTCCCTTTGTATGCTGAACGTTCATTACTATCTTGCTATAGCAATTCTCTTACTATTTAAGCTTATAATGCCCTGTTCTTAGTAAGGATTGCACTCCTCTGTTTTTATTTGCCTGATAGTCGCTTTACTCCTAATTATGTTTTTTTTGTTTGTTTTTGTTTTTGTTTTTTAGTCATTTTGTTTTAGGTAAACTGACCCCTTTCAGTATTTAGTGTAGTGCAGGCCTCATAGTGGAGAATTCCGTCAATTTTTGTATGTCTGGAAAGGTCTTAATTTCTCCTTCATATCTAAAGGAGAGCTTAATTTGATACATTATTCTAGGGTGGTAGTTCCTTTCACTTAATAGTTTACATATTTGATTCTATTCCTTTCTGGCTTGTAAAGTTTGGGCTGAGAAGTCCGATGATAATCTAATGTTTTTTTCTTTATAAATTACCGTTTTCTTCTCCCTGGCTGCCCTGAGAATTCTGTCTTTGTCATTGATTTTTGATAACTTTAATACAGTGTGTCTTGGCGAAGGCCTTTTTGGGTTGAGATCATTGGGTGTTCTATTGACTTCTTGAATTCCAAGCTCCAGCTCATTTCTTAGATTTGAGAAATTCTCATCCACTATTAGTTTTCTAGTCTCTGCTCCTTTTCTTCACCTTCGAGAATGCCCATTATTCTTATGTTTCCTCTCCTGATGGTATCAGCTAGTTCTTGTATTTCTCTTTCATTATCTTTCATTCTTCAGTTTCTCTCTTCTTTCTTCTGATTTATTTCTAGATTTCTGTCTTTGATATCACTGATCCTTCCTCCATTTTGTCAACTCTATTTCCCAAGCTTGCTATTTCATTTTTCAACTATTGTAGTGTTTTTGTTTGTTTGTTTGTTTGTTTGCAGGTTTTGTTTTTGTTTTTGTTTTTGTTTTTTAAAAATTTCCAGAATTTGTATTTGGTTCTTTTTGAAGGTTTCAATCTCTTTTCTCTGCTCACTGAATTTTTTCAGAAGTACCATCCTGAATTCTCTGTCTTTTAAGTCGCGTATTTCTATGTCTGTAACCTTATTTTCTGGAGATTTTTCTCTTTCTTTCTGAGATGCCTTGTCACCTTGGTTGTTTGTGGTGTTTAATGGACTATTTCTCCACCTGGGCATTAATGAAAATGTATTCTGCTTTTTTTCCTGAAAGATTTATTATATATGATCTCTCTTTAGCCTGCTGCAAAGAAGGCGCTTTTCTTTTGGTTTCCGGTTATTGGCGTCTAAGCCTCTTGGATCCCTGCTTTATATAAAGCCTTTAAAATGCCTTTTTATTTTCTGATAGATATTTAATCACACTTGCTACTCTCTTTCAGTCCCCGTCTGTGTCGGTGAAGGTCTTGGCAGCGTTTGCTCAGATTCCACTGGAGCTCTGCGGTGATGGGTCTCAGAGGGTATGTGGGAGGGTCCCTTTGGGTTGGGATTTCAATGCTGTGGCTCAGCCTCAGTTTTGCAACCACGGCCAGTAAAAATCAACTATTGTCTCTCTGAGGTCCCATCCCACTTCTCTGCTTTCTGCCCCGATGACTGGGCCCAGCCGCCTGCCACGTGGAACTCATAGCACGTCCAAGCAGGACTGTTCAGGGAAGTCGTTGGACCTTCTCCCCTCCTTGTCCTCCTGCAGGGAGCTCTGGCGGCTGCTAGAGGCAGCTTCTTTATTTCTCCCAGTCTATCACCCGACACCCGGGGTTCTGACCTGTGGTAGCTCTTATGCGCAGATCCCACGCTCAGATGTGCTGGTGTGCAGTTTCGGTGTTTTTTGTTGTTGTTGAGTTTTAGATGTTCAGCTTACTGTTGTTTCAAGGGGAGAGATCTGAGGACGTCTCTCAATCTGCCATGTTTCCCAGAATTCCCCTGATTTTTGATAGTTTTAATGCAATGTGTCTTGGAGAAGGCCTTTCTGGGTTGAGATAATTGGGTGTTCTGTTGACTTCTTGAATTCCAAGCTCTAGCTCATTTTAAGTCAGAGGTTAATTTCAGAGAATTCATCTAAGGTAGAAAAGAGTGAACGGGTGCCTCTGGAAACCTACAGATAGAAGATATCAGTAGTTCAGGCAAGAAAACTACAGAAGGACCAGCCTCCCAAGGCACAGATCTGGGGAAGGTAAAGTGTATATCTTCAGGAAAAATAAGAATAGCCATCTCATTTAGTAATAAAATGTTGATGACTCTAATAAACTGTCTCAGTTTCCCCCACTGCAACTCACTTCAGTCTGGAAAGGCACAGATTGTAACGAGTTTATTGCAAAGATATGTTTGTTGACCCCTCCTCTGGACTTAGCATTCTGAGTCCAGCAGTGTAGATGCATACTTTTGTATTAACAGACTATCGCCTATAGCTATAATAGCAACGTAAATGAAATAGAATTCTATGAGGCATTTTCTTAATAAGAATTTGATAAAAGTTTGTTTCCTCTAATAATTTGAAAAGTTGCTTTTTGAACACGTGGCGTATTTCCCTCGAATCATTATATATATATACTTGGCTTTAAAAAGTGTGTGTGAGAATGTGAGAGTCTACCTTTTATTAACCCATCTATATTTATGGTCTCCCAGGTCATCTCTTTGCTCCATACCCAACACACAACCCACTTTTAACATATTAAAAAAGAGATATTCCTTACAGAAAAGTAGACTCTATGCACCAAGAAAGCCCAACTTTGGAAAATAATTGAATTTAGACCAACTGTATATGTTTGGTTATTAATAAACCAGCAAAACAACTGCCTCCACAGTGAGTATGGAGAAGAAACATTTCTCTAACCAAAACAATAGCCTGGCATGTGATAATGATAAAATAAGATTGAAAGTGTAGTTCTTCCAGGACATGCTTATTTTCAATCAAGCCGCTTTCAGGAGAGGTGGTGCTGTGAAAACTTCTTCTACTCTGATGACCAAAATCCATCATCATTTCCCATGCAAACAAAGCTTCCAATACAGAAAGCCATGCCAGGCTGCCCAGATTTCAGTCTATTCTGAGGAATCCCAAAGCCTGGCATGAGTCCATATTGGTAGAATTTCAGCTTCCAGACAGCTAAGCCCCATCTTAGTACATCTTTGTACCCAGGGAAGGTGAAGTTGCAACCACCTGTGTATCCCACCTCTTTATGTTTCATCCTTTTGGTTTCAGCTTGGATCCTATTAAAGCATTGATCCTTTTGGGAGAGGTAACACTGAGCTGTCATCAGCCACATACACCTGAGTATAAAGGAAGGCTATGAGAACATTGCTGATGGGGCTAAGGGAATGAACAAGGAGCTAGAGTTTGGCAGTATGCTTGGCTTCTTTCACTATAAAACTTATTGGAGTAGCTGAGAGTCCTGTGCCTGACATGATCCTTTCTTTTCTCTTTGAACAGGGCCACCCTGGACAGCCAGGGTCCAGAGGCCCACCTGGCCAGGATGGCTGTAATGGGACTCAAGGAGCTGTTGGATTTCCAGGCCCTGATGGTTTTCCTGGGCTTCTCGGATCACCTGTACGCTGCCAGATCTTTGTACATTATTTCAAGTGGCTTTGCCTCTCTCCAAGTTTGCCCTTTTTTTGTTGTTGTTGTTCTCTGGAGATCTCATTAAGCATCTGTGGGGCAACCACTGTGGCCCCTTGTCTAATTTAAGAGTCTAATTTAGACACATTAAAAGTCTAAAGAAGAATACCAGTTGCAGGGAGTGTACACATGTTTTACTACTTAGGGTTATTTTTTAAAATAATACTTTTAGAGTTGGCAAGATTGTTGAAAGACTAGTAAATTTCAGAGCAAAGTACATGCTTGGACTGCATCACATGTCACCACATCAGATAATATTTGGAAATGTAGTTTTGGAAGGCTTATATAGAATCATGGAAGCACTAACAATGGCCCAAATGGTTTGGCAAGCTTGGTATATACGTTATTCTTAACTGGGAGTGTTCACGCCCCCCAAGGGGACATTTTACAATTATTAACATTTTGATTGTCACAACTGGAGGTGTGCTGCTGGCCCCCTCCCCAACATCAAAGAATAATCTGTCCCAGAGTGTCAATAGTGAGAAATAGTTGAGAAATCCAACTTTACACAGACATAGTTTGTGTTCCTCTCCCATGTCCTCCCCCACAGACATCATAACCCTTGATTCTTGGATTGATAAAGCATTTATTAGACCCTGGTGTCACCATTTTTCTTTCATTCCATTCATCCAGATGGAGCTCCAATATTTGGATCTAAGGGATTTCTAATAGATACCATGCCCTTGCAAGGCTGCTTTTACAAGTGGCTGGAAAGAGAAAAAAAAAATATTTTGAGCCCATTCTCAACCTCACTTGAAATCATCTAAACTAATAAGGGTACTAATGTGATATATTTAGCTCAAAATCACACTATTAGACAGATCCTACATTAATTAATTGATATTTTACTGAAAGAGCAGCACCATTGTCTTCAGTGACCAAGTTGTGGGTGTGGGTATAGGTGTCAGAAAATGAGACATACATACATGTCATAAAGGACCTTGATATCTAAGGACCAAACCAATATGCAGCAGGGAAGGAGGATATATTACTGACTTAGTAGGAACTGTTTGAGTCACAAAGGCCTTCAGACACTGCCATGGCAACAGGAGAGGAGAACAAATCACATCTGTGTTAAGTAAGTAGATATCCAGGAAACTAAGGAAATGCTGCCCCCAAAAGGGAGAAAATAAATCTTGAGGTAATAAACATCTGACAGCCAAAGGAGAAGGGTAAAACCTAATCCTATCCCTAAACCTCCCCTTAAGCCTAAGCAGGAACTTAGATATATATTTTTTACTAAGCTGAACCTTACTAGTCCTGCTGAATCCTGAGTAAATATTCTTTAACACTCTTTTAATGAAAGTAGTGGCCACAATAATAAGGGAACATAGAAAGTGTTAGTAAAGAAACTGGTTAGTGCTTCTGAGACCTCATTGTTCTTTTATTATATCTATGATTTTTTTAACTCAAAGAATTCATCATTCAACCAATGCTTCAATCATCAAAGTTTAGCTGTACCCCTAATTCTAATCCTGACTTCCCCTTAGGTATGGGGTCATTGATTTTCCTCAGGAGAGTGACATCTAGCAAACACCCAGCATCTGCCACTGCGACAGTAAAAGTCTGGTTGATAGATGGATCAGGCATACTTTGAGCTGTTTTCTATGTTAGTGAGACACACTGGCCTCTTAGACAGGTGTTGAAGTTGAAGTTATGTGGTAGTAGCACAGGATGGAGATGGATTTGTAGATTTCTCTTAGACCAGAGGTTGGCAAACTGGCCCACATGACCCTTGACCTGTGACTTGTATTTACATTCTTAAAAGATTGTAAAAAAGAAGAGTAAAAGAATATGGGATAGAGCCCAGATATGGCCTGCAGAGCTTAAATTATTTACTATCTGTCTCTTTACTGAAAAAGTTCACTGCTCTGAATAGATTCAAAGTCTCCGACTTTCTAGTCCCTTTCCAAACTTCTGACTTGGAGGTTGGGAGAGCAGGCATATAGCTTTGAGACACGTTGCCTATTCAGAGGATGTACTTTGTCCCTTAGCACAGCCAATTCTGGCATAGAACAAGCCACATAATTTCATCCTCTTGCTGTTCCATCCTCCATCTGATGAGATCATGCTATTAACAAAACTGTGTGTGTGCATTTATGAGTTTTTTTCTTATTTTACTCAGGGGCCTCCTGGTCAGAAAGGATCTAAAGGTGAACCTGTCTTTGCCCAAGGTAGTTTCAAAGGAATGAAGGTAAGAGCCTCTAAGGCAGACAGCTGAGTAGGCTATAGGCTGACCTCCCTGGGATTGGTCTCCACCTCTAATAAAAACATTTCCAGAGCGAACATCTGTGTCTCTATTTAAGGAGCAGAGTAAGCTGGATATAAAAAGGATCTTAAGCTCTTTGTGGTGGAAACATTGACAGAAATGTTTGCAACCATGCTGTCAAAGAGATTTGCTTTGTAGGATGTAGACCAAAAATAGGAAATAGATCAGCAAACAGTTTGTATGGGTATTATTTTCTTTGATAAGCCAAGGCATTTCCTGGAGGCAGTTACCCTTCATCTGCTCTAGAATCCTTGATGTCTGCATACCTTGGTTTGAAGCTGTGTATGTCTCTATCCATCTTAGCATGGCCACTAGCCCAGGATTTTGTCCCTGCTCTTTTTCTGTCCCTGAACACCAACCTATCACCCTTCTCTGGGCCCCTGGCTGTCTGTAAAAATTGTCTGACAACTCTGTAGCTGGTTGGAAACTTTCATCTCTTCGTAGAATTGACAAGAACCTTCTATGTTCTTGTTACTATACTCTTGGTGTATGCTGGCTAGTATCCTGTGGGCCCTTAGTAAGTTTTGGTGTGAAATGATTGATCCTATTTCCTTTGTAGAGCGGGAAGGAAGCCCATCATTTCCCTGGTAGCAAATAGGAATCTCTGTGCCCAACATGAGGGGAAGATGCACCCAAGCTCATTCAGCTGAGGATGGAAACTTTCTGTCTTCCATTCATGCACAGAGCCCAGAACATTGGAAATCACTTTGGAAGGGAGTGATGGAGGTGGGTGGGTGAGAACTGGAGAAGGTATGGGGTTCAAGCTCTTGGCTATAGATGCCATGCCAGAAGATAGAATGTTAGTCTTGGAAAGGACCTCATGATTGTCAGATTCATGTTTCTCATTTTACAGGTAGAAAAACTGAGGTATACTGAGGCTATGTGACTTGCTCAGAGTCACACAGCCAGTTTACCAAAGAGCCAAAACCCAAGCAGTGCTCTTTCCATCCTGCAGAGAGCTGATGTTTTACTGTAAGCCAAGTGGGTAACACTAGCAGGTGTCAAAATATGGCTATTGTCATAGCAAACATTGATTAAATGGATTTGGCCAAAAAGCAAAGAGACCCTGGACCCAATAGAATACAGCACTTTCCACAAGATGGTTATATTACAGATTCATACAGTGACTTATGATGCCGCAAAGTAATTAAAACATAATCAGAGACTGTATGCTCTGTTGATTCTCCCTTGAGATATCTGATTTGTATTGTATACATATGCGCAGAGATTCTCCGTGGATGAGAGCACACAAGAAGGTAGCTTTCCTCCAAAAAGAACAGGGAAATTAGCAGCCTGCAGAAGCAATTTCTAATTAATAAGTTCCTAGCAAAGGTGAAAATTAATTAATCCAAGTAAAATATGAAATCCTGTTCAACTAAAGATATATTATTTGTTTTCTAGAGTCCATATTTTTCTTAGGAAAAAAGTAAATGGTTGAACATGTCCGATTCATACATTATTTAAAACAGAAGACCTTGAGAGAAGAGGCCTAAGTTTTACTAATGTGTTTTCATGTCCATAAATCTTAGGTCAGTTATCTATGAAATACCAGAGGCTTGATTTATTAATCTCTTTTGTCTTTCTCAGGGGGATCCTGGGCTGCCTGGATTAGATGGAATCACTGTAAGTTATTATTTATGTGTTGACCTGTCAATTTTTAGTCAACCGTTACTAATGGTCCCTTTTCATTTTTCTCTATGGTGTTTGAAATTCTTTGTCGAATTTCTCAAGAAAAATCCGGAAAGTTGACGTAGAATGGGTCACACTATTTACTTTTTCCAGATGAGAAAGTAATAAGAGGATGAACTGTCTACCTCAAGTTACACAGCAGGCAGACTTTTATGCCAGGATCCTACATACTTCCTGGGATATGTTAGGAAATAATTTTGCTTTTCATTCAACAAGTATTTGCTAAGTGTTTTCTCTGTGTTTAGAGTGCTGTGGGTAAAACCAAAGTAGAACACTCTTCTTTAAAAAGTATTCTGTGTAGAAATTCCTTTTAGGAACTCTAAATAATAGTGAGTTCATGAAAAGCCCTGAGTTGTATTAATAAAAACTTTCTGTTTTCCTTGAGTTTCCACATTGTCATCACTTTCCTTTGAAGTAACTTAGGAAAAGCTCCTTCTAAATGTCTTATCACTATACTGTACACCTGAAACTAATATAAAATAATATTGAATGTCAACTGTAATTGAAAAAAAAATAAAGAAAAAAGAAAAAACCCTTCCTTCTTCCTTCTTTCCTGTATCAGGGTATCTTCCTTTCTTCTTTCATTTCAGAATAGGTACTGAGCTACTATCAGCAAAATGCTATGAGTGATCCCTGAGACAATGCAGACATGGTCTTTGCCCTCCGCCCCACCCTACCCCACCCCAGGCTCTGAAAAACTAATAGGAATATGGGATAAAAATTCCACAAAAGCTTTGAGGAAGAGATGCTGTCCATCTAAGGATAGATCATGAAAGATTTTATATCTAAGGTAGAGAAGGTAGCATCTCAGAAGTGTGAATGATGTTTAGGCTGGCTGGCAATAGGAGGAAGCTTTCTAAACAGAGAGAATAGTTTGAGAAAAGGTAGGCAATAAACAGGATGTATATGAGCACATTGCAAACAGAAATGAGTAAGGACCAAAGGCATCCAGGTCCCCTAGAGCTAAACAGCATTGTCTTAGATAGTGTGTTGATTAAATTTATAGAAGAACATCTACTATATTTGCTGCCCACAAAGGTATAGTTTTCATCTACATACACAGGCATGATAAATAAACCATAAAGATTATGGAATGGGGGTGTTGGAGGCTGAATAAGAGATTTGTGATCACTAAGGAGACCATAGGTTATTAGTTATTGTCAAAACAATATTGCGCTGTTATACATTTCCTTTCTCTTCCTTCTAAGTCTTGACTTCACTTAGTCTCTCCATCCCTTACTTCTTAAGGTATAGAACATTCTCATCACCTCAGAAAGTTTTGCCCTGCCAACTAAATAATCCCCAAAGGCAACCACTATTCTGATTTTTTTCCATCCTTAGATCAGGTTTTTCCTAGTCTAGAACTTCATATAAAGAGAATAATACATTATGGAATCTTTGAGGTCTGGCTTCTTTTACTTAGCAATTTTTTTTTTTTTGAGATTCATCCACATTGTTTCATACATCAGTAGTTTGTTACTTTTTATTGTTGAGTATTTATCCCACTGTATGGATGCATCACAGTTCATTAATTCTTTTATCAATGGACACGTGGGACATTCCAATTTTTTACTATTATGAATAAAATTGCTATGAACATTCTTGTGTAATTCTTGTGGACATATATTTTCATTTTCCTTGAGAAACTGTCTTGCTTTTTTGATCTTGGTAAAAACTTGCCTCTCTAGGGCCCACGAGGAATACCCGGCTCCCCAGGAGCTGTAGGACCCATAGGATCACCAGGATTACAAGTAAGTATCCTAAATCTACCATGTAATCATGCCTTCCCCACCAGACCATTCATAGGTGTACATAAATTTAATGTAAACATAGGCTCTCCTAGTGGAGAAAGGCAACTTCCATTCTTAGTGGATTACAGTGAAGTGTGCTCTTGTAAGGAGCTATATGTTGTCTTTATTTATTAGAGTCTTTCTGACTATCCACTCAGCACCTATAAAGCCTCCTGGTCTAGCTCAATCTAAAGTATAGCCCATAGGTGGCAGATACCTGACCTATATTGCTACCATCCACTCCCTTCACTCATGTCACATGTTGATAGCTAATCATATCACCACTACCATCACCTATCCTGAACGCAGAAGCAGCTTTAAAATCCTTCTCAACACTGCACCTTGGACAGCTCTACCTACCTATCTTTCTGATACCTGACCTATTTGCTATCACTGGTATAGGAAGAGCATAGCCAGTCATCTGTGTGGTTCTGGGAAAGCCTTGCCCCAAATTGTTCTCTCTCCAGTGCATGAAATCTCACCACTTATTACTTTGATATAGCTTCACATAAGGTCATCATTTTTTAACTTCCTGGCCTATTGGGAGGAATCACACATGAAATCTTCACTACCGTAGCATGAATGTGGTTATCATGTCAATTTGGGAGATTTCAAAGGAGATTAAAAAAAAGGAACCATGGGAGAAGGAGCTAGAATTTGCTGCACAAAAGCCAGGCTACACCAAGACAGTGGAAAACTTACCCCAGTAACTCTCAACATGCCAAGGTTCTTTTTGGCTGAAACTAACAAGTGCTAACTATTTCCATTCATTTTTAATATAGGGTCCTCCAGGCTTTCTTGGTCTTCCTGGTCTTGACGTAAGTATACTTCGTCTTGGAGCATTTGGATTCCTACCACTAAGTACTCTAGTTTCCCCAGAGATATTCTGGTTTGGTGAAACACACTTTCTGGTAAAAAGACTGCATTCCAATTGAAGTTCCTGGAGTTTGTTTAGTAATTGATTTTGTTTTTCCTCCCTGCACCCCATGCCCCAGGGAAATATGGGGTTAGGTTTCCAAGGAGAGAAAGGAGACAAGGTAAATAGATTTTGCAAAATACCATCTGCATTCCATACGCTCCAAGAAACAGCTTTGGCTGCACCCGTGTGCCTGCTTATGTAAGGGTATTTAGATTTTTGCCTTGAGAAATGAGCGTTTCCCACCCCACGTGGATTCTCTGGTGGGGTCACATACATGTGCACATGCCGCACATATGATATCATGGTCTTTCTCTTTCAAAATATTATAGTCTTTCCGCTTCCTACCTGTGAAGGGTGTATGTCTTGCAAATATATTCTCTTGAAATATATTTCTTCTTCCTTCCACCTGGGTATTTCCCTGGTGTTTTGTATATTGTGTCACCTCTCTTTCTTTTCCTCTCCTTCTCCTCTTACCTCCATCCTTCCTCCTCTTCCTCCTCCTCCTCCTCCTCTTCTGTTTCCTTCCTCTTCCTCTTGCTCCTCCTTCTCCTCCTCTCTCTATCCCCTCTCTCCTCCCTAACCACTCTTTCACCATTGTATTTTATTTCCTCTCCTTTATTCTCCTTTTTCCCTCTGTACAAATCATGCAGTGATTTGGAAGCCTAAGGGAGACTGGGAGCTTGTCCTCTCCACTCTTCATAGCTGCCTCTTGTAGATTGCTCTGCCTTCAAAGAGCAGATTCAGTCCCCCCACCCCTATGTTCCGATATGGACTTCACCGCCTCTTCTTGTGCTCCTGGACCAATTAGAGTCTGATCACTGTTGCCACGAGGTGACCATTCACCTTGCGCAAAACCCTTTATTGCTTTTTTTAAAGTACCCTTCATACATGACATGGCAACCATGAACCTGTGGTTTCTTTTCATCCATCTGCCTTCCTCCCTCCACAGAGCTGGTACAAAATACATTTGTAGAGGCTTATAATTCTTCTCACCCCTTGGCACTAATAGTTTTGTTTCCTCTTTGATGCAAGGGTCAGTGTGAAGAGGCTAAATAATGGACAGTTTATTTGTGAATTACATCCAGATGACAAATCCACCTTCTAAAGAAATGGTCTGTGTGCTTTCTGCTTTGCTTAACATTCCCTTTGATCTTATAGGGGGATGTTGGCCTCCCTGGCCCTGCAGGACCTCCACCATCTACTGGAGAATTGGAATTTATGGGATTTCCCAAAGGAAAGAAAGGATCTAAGGTAGTGAACACTTAAGATCAGGAAAAATTAATAAGTCTTTTCCTATTAGTACCAAAGTTCAACTCTAATAACCAGACTATACTGGAAGGATAGAGAGTTCCGAACAATGGATTTTTGCTTGGAAGTGTTGGCAAAGCCTTCTTTGTTTTGTCCTTTTTGAAAAGCTTTCGAAAAATTCTGGATTTTGGTGTGTGGATATGAGTATGTTTGAGTTTCTGAGTATTTGTTTAAGTGATATTTCCTGTGTTTCAGTTTTATAGATTCAATTATCAAGATGCTAAATAACTTTAAATAAATATTAAATAGTTGTGTTTTTTTTCCTTCTAACTCTCAACTTTCTGAATACTTATGTTGTCCCCAAAACACTGTGAAAGAACACATAAGATATAAATGATTGCTTTTTTAGTTACCTTTTTAAAAAAGTTATTTGCCCTCAAAACTTGACTCTGCAAAAATTATATACTGCTACCATGTGGCAGTAGATGCCCTAACTCACCTACCAAGGCCAAAGTTGTAGACCTGTTTAACCAAGATATTTTATAGTCTGTATTTTTATGTGAAAGAATGTACATATGGTTGTGTTTAGATGGCTGTATGCTGTTGAGGTGTGTAGATATCTTTCAATAACCTGCATTCCCTTCTTTCCTGGAATTCTCTTAAGTTTTGTGATTCTGTGCCTGTGGTCAAGGAATAGGCAGGGGAAGGTGTTTAGTCCCATTTCTTTAATATTGTCTTTGTGGAAGCAATAGCTCCAGGCCTTCTCCGGGTTTACAGGAAGTAATCATTGATTGGAAACAGTTTGGAAGCATATGAAAGATTTACTGCCTCCCTGATCATTCCCAAACTTTAGGGAGCCCTTCCATGGCACATATATGTAAATTAGTATATCAGGGAAACACTGATTAAAGTGTTGTGTCCCTATCCAAATTGTAATTGTTACTCTTTTTCCAAAACCATTGATTTCTTTGCAGCCTATAATTTGCTATAGTAAATTACACTGAACAATTTCTTCCACTAGAAATAAAAGAGATGATCAACCTTTCTATCTCCCAATTAGCCTGGGCATTTGAAATTCTGTTTTAGACAGTTTTCTTTCCCTGCCATGGGCCTTGGTCCTTCCCACACTACAAAGGGCTCCCTAAACTATGACATCCTGGTATAGTTACTTGTTGGGGAGACTGGGCAATCTGTGCCACCCTTTGGTGTCCCAATCCTGATATCCCATTGTTTCCCCACTGCTCAGCCTAAGTAGTTCAAGGGAGCCATCTCCTTTATGTTTACTGCTTCCTGCTGCTACTCACTAAGCTTTGCTTGTTTTTCTAGGGGGAACCAGGGCTTCAGGGTTTCCCAGGAACAAGTGGCCCTCCAGGTTTCCTGGTAAGTCTCCTTATATGATCAACATGTATTCAAGGATCCAACTAGACAAAAGCTATAGCAATAGAAGGCTAACAAGACCTCTTCCTATGGTTACTGTAGAGAATTACAACATCTTTGTTTTTAGAAAGCATTTAAAATGTTCTTGTTTCTTGAACCCATGGGGACATTAGCATGGTTCTTCATCAGACTATATGTCTTAGAAGTTATCAGCTCAAACTCTAGAGTTAAAGCAGACCTAGGCTTGACTTCTGGTTTCACCAGTTTCTAGCTATGTGACCTTGGACAAGTTTCTTAAGCTAATGAATGACTTACCACATGTATAGCATTTATCGATTGTTCAGTAAATGGTAGTTAACCTTAGTAATCCTATCTTCACTTTCCTATCTGCCCTTGTATCTTAGAATCCTTCACTCAACAAACACCTTTTGAGGGCCCTTATGTTCTAGGCATTCTGCTGGATCTGAGACTACAAGAGTAAATAACAGTCCAATAAGTTGAAGTCTCCATCCTTGAGGAGAATACATTCTAATAAGGGAATGAGGGAGAGACAGACAATAAAAAAGTAAATAAATGAATCAAGAACAAGTTCATATAGTAGTAAAGGACACATAGAAATTTTAAACAAAGGATATAGGGATGGAGTGTGGATGGGGAATAGGGTGGGCTAATTTGGATAGCAATCGAAAAGGGCTTCTCGAGGAAGTACATGTTATGAGGAAGCAAGTCACATGAAGATCAGGAAGACTGTTTTTGGCTGAGGGAAACTTAAGTGCCAAGCCCCTGAGTTTGGAAAAAGCTCAGAGCTTTTGAGGAACAAGAAGGCGAGTGGGTGGGAGCATAGTGAGCAAGGCCAAAACCTAGGCAGAGAGGGGCCAGATCATGGAAACTTTGGAAGGTCAAATGTGGCTTTTATGTTAAATATAGTAGGAAGCTATTAGAAGGCTCTGACTTATATTTTTAAGAAGATCACTCTTGGGGCAGGGGAGTAGAGAATGGAGGGAGGGTGAGGCAGCAAACAGAGACGACTAAAATAGTCCAGGTGAGAGATGGTGGTGACTTGAACTAGAATAATAGCAATGAAAATGGAGAGAAGTACATGGATTCAAAATGTAAAAAGTTTAAACTTTTTATTATGGAACATTTCAAAGATATACAGAGTAGAGAGAATATCATAATGATGCCCTTGCATATCTATTACTCAGCATCAAAATTTAGCAACTCATGGCCAATCTGAAGCAAATAACAGACATATCATTTCATCATAAATACTTCAGTATTTCTAAGAGATAAGAATTTTTTAAATTGTGACAATATCATCACTATTACTTATTTGTAATTATTTAATATCAGTTAAATCAGAATTCAGATTTATGATTGTCTCATAAATGCATTTTTATAATTGCTTTGTTAGAATCAGAATACAAAGGAGGCCCACACATTACATCTGAGTTATATGCCTCTTAAATTGCAAGATGAGTTTTGAAAGAGGAGCTGACAAAAATTTCATGGATAGGGGTAAGGAGGGAAATGACTGAATCAAAGATGACTGGGCCTGCCCCTATTTGCTGGCAAAGTGGAGATGGATGACTAGTTCTTCTTTTCAATTCCTTGAAACACTTTGCATCACTCCAAGTGTCCAGAAAACAGAGCCAGTAGAGCCAGTGGCACAGGTTGCTTCCATGATGATCCCTATCACTCTGTAGAAACACAGGGGAACAGAGAATAATCTGTTCAATGTACTCGATTTTAATCAGCTCAGTATCTAATGAATCATAAAGGAAAAGGACCCAAATGCTGGAGACAGGACACCTGGACTTGAGACCCAGCTCCAACTTTGGGGCTTTTTCAAGTCTCTGAACCTCTATATATATCTATAAGATAGCACTTGTCATACCTACTCTTTTGAGGCCCAACTCTCAATATATGTGAAGTTTCTTTACAAAGTATAAACCCGTACTGTCCAATATGATAACCACTAGCCACATATGGCTACTGAGCCCTTGAAATGCAGCTCGTCTGAAATGAGATATGTTGTAAGTATAAAATAAAGTATACACCAGATTTAAAACACTAGGTATTAGAAAAAAATCTCAAATATCTCATTAACAATTTTTACTTTCATGTTGAAATGACAATATTTATGATACATTCAGTTAAATAAAATGTTATTAAAATTAATCTTACCTAATTACTTAACTTTTTAATATAGCTATAACATAGTAGCTCACATTATATTTCTCTTGGATAGCACAAATACAAAGTACTTTGCAAGCAGGTCGGGGAAGAAGGTTTCAACATTCCTTTGTGAGCATTTTACATAGATTCTAGTTAACTCACATCATGCTTGTGAGATAAGCAAGGTGGGCTAGGCTTATCTCCTTGTACTGTTGAAGAAATCATGGCCTGAATGGATGAAGAGAATTGTCCAAAGTCACATAGCAAGTTATTAGCCAAATTAAGACTGAAATTCAGCTTTCTTGAATTCTAGCCTATCTAGGCTAGAATCCTCCCTCCCATTCCCTTCCCAGTTTTACCTCAGAAGATCCCCCCTGCTGCAGTTTCACAGTGTTCCCTTTTGTCTCTTAAAAGAAAGACTGGCTGACAACAATTCTGCATGGTAAATTGCAATGTGGTTTCAAGCTCAGCATTTCCAGTGTTTCACAGTGTGGGCTGAAAAATAGAAACCCCAGTAAAGACATCCAAGCTGGAAAAAAATAACTCCCTTTACATAGCACAGCATATTTTCAGCATATTTTCAAAAAACAAAAACAAACAAGCAACAACAACAAAAACAGAGTTCTCAGCCTACTCTAGCATAGATTCAGTGTGTGACCCTGGCCAAATCATTAAACTCCTTCACTCCTAATATCTCTATTTGCTTAATGGGATCATAGGTACCTTATACGCCTTCTGACAAAAAAGTTGTGAGAAGAAATTGGTAATTTGTTTGAGATACTCTGGGCTTTTCAGAGGAAACACACTTCTCAAATCTAAAGCCCTCACATAGGCTTTCAATTATCCACACTAACTGAGAAACAAGGCAGCACTAAGGATGTAAATCTCTAGGGAATCCAAACTGTCTCCTTTAACCATTTGTTTCCTTTTCATCTCAGCCTTAAACTTTGCAGGAGCTGCTGACATATGGCCAACCTCATAAATTTAGTCCTCATCTTTCTCTTGCCCCCTCTGCAGTGACCAAATATCCCTGATTTTCTGACTCAGTCTCAGCTTCACACATTTCACCCCATTGTCCCCAGGAGTACAGTCACACTTGTAGGCCACAGGTACTCCCATACAGACTGTCAGAGAGAATCATATACCTGTGTGCCCTCTGTCCGAGGGACCAATGAACGTAGGGGTAGGGCAAAATGGAAGAGATGAGTTGAGAGAGAAGAGAGAAAATTCACATGTCCTGAGATACCTATTGAATGGATCTGAGACAGTTACTGGGCACTCCTTGAAGGAGAACCACAGTTATGTGGTTCTCCTTCAATCGAGCACCAGGCTTTCCAGGCACTTCAGGTAGGTTCTCTGGAGAAGGAGCCTCAGTTGCCAGACTTAAGCTAGGCCCTAGGCCCTGGGCCCTGGCAGCCTGAGGGGCAATAGCAACAGTGTGACATGGCCAGAGTTGAGAAAGACTTTCCTAACCTCTCGTTTCAAATCTCAAGTCACCCCTGCAGTGCCAAGTAGAACAGATTTCTGCAGTTTCGCTTCCAAAATATTACCACAAATTCCTTCCCACAGCCTCACTCCCCTTTTTCGTGCTTCAACCTCCCTCCTGCCTTCCTCAGTTAGAGAAACTGGTCTTGCTGTGGGGGGGATCTAGCCATGTCCATTGCCTTCACTGGGGTCGTGGGGGAGCCACTTTAGGTTCTGGACAAGCTCAAGCAGTATGTGGCAGCATAGTGGCCTGCCTTTCAGGGAAGCATGCCTCTGAAGACCAGTGGCCCAAGTGTCTCTCGCTGGGCAGTGGGGCCTGACAACCCCTGCCTGGTTCCAGCCTAGTGTTTACAGTTTGCTTTTTCCTTTTCTTTCTTTTTTTTTTTTTTTGCTATAACTATTTTATTTTTTTATATTTTGTTTTTAATTATAGTTGACATACAATATTATATTAGTTTCAAGTGCACAAATTAGTGATTAGACATTTATATACCTTACAAAGTGATCACAACAATAAGTCTAGTAACCATCTGTTACCATACATAGTTACTATGATATTATTAACTATATTCCATATGTTATACTTTACATGCCCAGGACTAATTTATAACTCAGCTTGCCTTTTTCTTGTACCACCCTCCTTACCTTGCCTCAGTGACTATGTCATCCCCCTTACTCCTGGCCAGGTGACTGAAATTGAATTTTTGCAGAGCCACTAATATCCTTGAACCAAAAATACCAGGAGACCAGGGCCTTGGAGACAAGGCCTATAAACAACCAAGCTAGTACTTTAATGAGGCTCTTCTGGCCACAGGTGAGAAGGAGTGTGGGAACAGTGGGCACAGGACAACTCATGACGAGGACTGGCTGTGACAGGGCCAGGTTCCAGGACATCTTGCTAGAATAGTTTGTTCAGCAAAGTCATGTACTGGGAGATAAGCTGAGCCTACAGCCCAATATCTTGCCAAGTCATCTATTTTTTATTAGCTTTAATCCACAGTCAAAAATTACTTTATTTTTTTCCTTTTCAACTTTTTATGTATTTGTTTTTCGATTCTTGGCAGCACAGTTCAGTCTCTCTCTCTCTCTCTCTCTCCTCTCTCTCTCTCTCTCTCTCTCTCTCCTCTCTCTCTCTCTCTCTCTCTCTCCCTCCACTCCTCTCTTTTTCTCTCTCTCTCCTCTCTCACCTCTCTCTTTCAGAAACCAAGAGTCCAAAGGCTCATTTTGCTTTCTGAAGGAGGACAAGGACCTCTTGCCTTTACAACCATGGCAAGATAGGTGGGGGGCACGAGACAATTCTAGACATTCTTTCCTTGACCCTTTGCAACACTTTTGTTCTCTGGGTCATTATTCCACTTAAGTCAACAAGTATGTATTGGACTACCTTGTATGTGTTCAGCCTGCGGTAATGTGCCTTGGAGGAGACAGAAGTGAGTGTGATATAGACCTTCTGCTTACAAACTTTCATATATAGCCCATCTTAGTGCTTTAAGAGTTTTGGGGAGCGTGGGCTGCCAGAACTTCCAATGGAAAGGCCAGGCAAGGCTGCATGAAGTATTTCACTTTAGAGGCCAATAGACACATTCTTCCAGGTGGCATCGTGCCTTGGTTTCCTATTTGAGATGCAGAAGTAAGATTTTAAATAAACTTGCATTCAATGTGACCCACAGACCTGTTAAATAGAAATCTTATTCAGCATGAAGTCTCAGCTATTTGACACAGAACTATAAACTTAGAGAAAGGCAAATAGAAACCAAAGCTTGCTTTGAATCAGACCCTTCATGAATACACACTCTCTCCCAATAAAAAGACAACAAAACAAAACAACCAACATAAAAAAAACAAACAAACAAAAGGAAAAAAAAAAACAAAAGAAAACAAAAACTTAGGTATAGAAAGCTAAGAGCTATTCAGCCAGTTTTCAGTACCCATGGGAATACTCTGAGTATGTAAGAGGAAGAAAAACTACATTGTAAAAAAAAAGAAAGAAAGAAAACCTGTATTGGAGCAGTGCCTTCACAACAGGTTGAGCCAGGTCACATCAAGAGGACATCAGGTAATGTGCCACAACATTTAGCATCTATCACAAGCTTACATCTAAGAAAGCTTCACTGCTTCTTTTACTCTCACAATAGACCTAAATGTTGTTTGCCAAAGTCTATGTTCCAGAAAGTCCAATTTTTAAACAATAACAACAAAATGGTCTCAATTCAGTTGGCCGTGAAAGACTATCCACTTAGATAATAAACTCTTCTGTATCTCAGGGCCCCAGAATATGCTTGCCTTGGACCCAGAGGAAAGGAAGCTCCTTCTCACTTTGCTTTTTGTATTTTTGCTTCTTCGTAGAGAATCCCAAAGTCAGGTCCATGGCTGAAAGCCCTTAACTCCTGTGAGCAAAGCAAGAGGAGTTGTAGACCATGTCACAGCCTCCTTTAGAGTGCTCCTAGGGCCTGCAGGGTTCTAGACCATACTGAGATAAAAAGACTCCTTCTCACTGAGAAGGCTAAGGCAGTCATCATGTCTCTAAAGGGCAAAAGCTCTTCCCTCTAGTACTGATCCCCAAGGATTAACACAATTCTCCATTTGTGGGTCAAAGAACCAAGCTCCTAGATGGTGGAAGGCAGCCTGTTCTCATGGAAATGGCCCTGGAATGGAAGCTCAAAGACCTGGCTGTCTCATTGACCCATACAACATACAACCCATACAACATACCTATACCTTCTGAGTGTTAGTCTCTCCATCTGCAAAATCAATGAGGTCAGATATTTCATCATTTCTATGCAGTTAGTTCATGTTGCTATGAATACATGTAATAGTGTTTTGGAGAGAATATATTACTTCTGGAACCAAAAGAGAACTTTGAATGAATGGTCCAAATTATATTTAAGCCCTCTGTGCTTCTTGGGCAGTGACAAGAGACTCAGCATGGTAAGCCTCCCCAGTGGGACAACGGAGCTGGTTTGAAATTACCTACTTGCTTTGGATGGAGCCCGGAGATCTATGAAGAAATAAATGTTATAACTATAGTTTCTTTTCTTTTCTTTTCTTTTTTTTTTTAGGGATTTGGAACTGCTGGAGAAAAGGGAGAAAAAGGAATCCCTGGTTTACCAGGACCTAGGGTACGATCCTGGAATGTAGCTTGCCTGGGTCCGTTAAGTCACCTGGTCCATTTTATTTCCTGTTTGCATCATTATGTTATGTAACTTGATGGCCACTTCAGCTTCTCTTGTTTATTCAACCTTCTGGCAGGTCCTTAAAACTACTTTTTTTCCACTTTGCCCCATTCCTTTGATTTAGCAGCTCTTTTGAATAAGGAATGATATACTCTATACTAGGTGACTCCTCAACCTATTTACTCTCCTTGTCCTCATGTATAATTATCTTCTGGGCTAAAGAATTATGTGAGTATTGTCTTGCTTTCATTCTATTCTATCCCAAAGGAATGTGGACAAGGGTGAGGAGGGGTGCAGGAATGGAAGAAGAGGGCCAAGTGCAATCTTTATGACACAGAAACAAGCCTGGGAAGTTCTAGAACATTGTAATGATTGGAGTGAGCAGTTTCCAATAATCTCAGCTAAAGTGGAAAACTGTTAGCTTCTCTGATCCCTAGATTCGGGCATTTGGGTCTTAGGCTGTAAGCAATTGGCCAGCCTTAGCCTTAAAGAACTAACATTTTAGAGAATTGTGTTTTCAGCTTGTTCATGAAACTTGTTAAAGAGTCTTTTGAGTATTCATCAATGTTCATCCATCACCCTGCTACTTCTTTCTCTACTTTTCCCTACTCCCTTATCTTGAAAACACATAATTGCCAACAAAGAATGCATTTGAGGTGAGAGACAAGCAGCTCTCCCACAATGTATTTAAAAATCTCACTACCTGGAACTAATGCAGACTAATGATAATACCACCCAGCCTTTCTTCCTATTTCCACCTAGTACTTAAAATGTTTCCATTTATTTAGCTCTTTAAAAATGCTCTGTGTGGCTATTCAGCCTGATGGTGGATTAGTGTTTAGAAAGAAGTCATTAAGCCAGGTCTAGGAACATTATCTTACCTTATTTTAGGAGCTGCTAAATCCTGAACTCAGTTGAATAGCTTTGTTATGTAAGTCTAGTGGCTTTTTCTAGTGTGGGTTATTAATCTTTCTAAGGTGCCTCTATTCTCTTTACAGGGTCTCATGGGTTTAGATGGAGTCCAAGGCCCTCCAGGGAGTCAGGTATTTTGGTTAATATCATTAAATCCTTGGTGAACAAAATCTGAATCAAAAGATCCCATCATTTTACTTAAAATGGCCATTAATCCAAAGGAGGACACTGCTTATAATGCAAATTGCCCACCTTCTTTTTATTGGTATAATCTCAGCCACTCTTTTCTTTTATTTGCACTCAAAAAAAAATGAGTATCCAGTGTTAAGTTCCATGCCATGTCATGCCATGAGGCAGCCATACTTCTTTAACATGTTATCAGTGCCTAGCAAGGCCAGCCTGCTTGTATTCATCTCTAGCCTTGTGGCCCTTGTACCTCCATGCCAATTGGCTACCTAGCGTGCCATATCGCCTTCTGGAACATTTTACAGCCAAGATCCCTGTGCCATTTCACTTGGCCTAACCCAAAGACCAGCCCCTCTTATGCTCTTAGATATTAAACTTAGTTATAAATATTATTTTATTTTGTCACAGGGCAAGAAGGGGTCCTCAGGTTTCCCCGGGCTTAATGGACTGCCAGGAATTAAGGTAATGTTGTTGGGAAGTGAAAATCTGGGATCAGGTAGGTGGAAAAGTGAAGAATTGCCATAAATGCTATTTAGTCCATTTGGGCTACTATAACAAAATATCACAGACTGGGTGGCTTATAAACAACAGAAATTTATTGCTCACAGTTCTGGAGACTAGAAGTCTGAGATCAGGATGCCAATATGCTTTGGTTCTGGTAAAGGCCTTCTTCCAGCTTGCAAACTATCTACTTCTCACTGTGTTCTCACATGGTTGAAGGGGTGAGCTAGCTCTCTCAAGCCTCATTTATTAGGGTGCTAATCCCAATCGTGGGGGCTCTGCCTTCATTACCCAGTCACCTCCCAAAGATTCTATCTCCTAATATCATCGACTTGGGCATTAGATTTTCAACATGGATTTTTTTTTTTGAGAGAGGATACAAATATTCAGATACAGTGAATGCCATATATGAGACAAAGCGTTTTTTAAGAAATATTTTGACATTTTAAATGTCACTCTTTTCACATGAAATTCATGCATCCTACTTTGAACAAACTGAGCTGATGAATATTTCTTAGGTACTACTTTATCAGTGATGGACTAAAAGGGTGGACTATAGGAGCAAATCCATCTCTAAAAGGAGAGAAATATTTTATTATTGACATTACTCAGAATTGCCAACTTTTCAGTTTTATTTTTGTTCTTTAATTTTCAAAGACATTGCATCTCTTTATTGCCTACACCTGGAGCAGATAACTACCTCCACCCCACCCTGGATATACCACTGAATCTGATTCTGGTACCTGAGTGCCTCTTTGGGGATAATTAGGACTCCCTTGACTTCCTTTGCATGGCATCATCCACTAACAAAGACAGTAACAGTAGCAGAGACCCCAGGCCTGCTTAGAGTGGAAAAAGAGTTGAAACTCTGCTCTCTCGGGTGCAGCCATGTTGTCTATTTCTGTGATATGTTTCCCAGGCCCAGAAGTAGATGGTCCTGGAGTTGGGTTCCAAAATAAAATTGGGCTCTCTTGTCCTTGACAGGTTTGCAATTGAGTGTCAGGCCTCTGGCCTGCCTTGTGTCACCATCTTAAATAGATAAGACTTTGAAATTAACCTGTAAACTAGTTTGCCCTGGAAATCAGGGGTTACAGAAGAAAGAACCTTTCATTTTCCTAGGGAATGGCTTTGAGGACACATAGATCTTGGGTGATGAGGTCACAGAAATATTTACATTTAATGCATTTAATCCTTGCAGGGTGAAAAAGGTGACATTGGTTTGCCAGGTCCAGATGTTTTCATCGATAGAGATGGTGCTGTGATCTCAGGTGAAATTTTTAATTGATTTGAGTGGAGAAAAAAAGACACGGAGTTAAATTCTGTATCCCTTGTAATTGTTAAAAGAACATTTTGTTAGTCACTGGCTTGCTGCTAAACCCAACACTCCCAAGGGCCCCTCGTGGGTCCCGAACTTTAGGAATAAAGTTAATTCCAATACCTTGGGGAAAGAAGCCAAGTCCTGCACTCCATTTTTGTGTTGGGTCTACCAAGATTAGGATTTGGGTTGGCCTGGGCCTGGATTTGCTAAAAAATGGTTCTTCTAGTGATACTTAGGGAAAGATTGATATCCTCCCAGCTAGGCTGACTTCAACCTGATACTATTGGCTATTCTGGGTCTCATCTACATGATCCCATGCATGCTTTAGCTTGACAATTTCATTGGAAGTGGAAAAGTATCTTTGGCTAGGGGAGCAAGTGTTTAACAGCTGTCAAGAGTATGATGCTTTGAAAGTTTGTCTTCACCTCTCCTTATTCTAGTTACTGTGTGTGCCCACCTCTTCCCTTTGCCTTCTTCAAAGATCCGTATGCCCACTGTCTCCAGCGACTTCTTGCTTTACCAAAGGTTTCTACTATGGTGCCTCTTCCACCTGAGTCTCTGAACTTATCCCTCTCCTCTCATCCTCTCAGGCGCATGCCCAGTCTGGTAAACTCATTGAAACTGAGGTATTAATGACTGACAGTGGCTTCCTATGTTCCACTCCCAGGAAATCTATGTGTAGAAGTAGATTTCAACACCTTAACCCAAGTGGTAGACAGTTGAGATATTACAGAAGGTTACTACTAGTAGTAGAAGAAACTTCTTAGTGCTAACCAGATCTTACCATAGAAAGCAAGCCCTGGCTAGACCAGTTCTGAACTCTAGTGGAACCTGAGCGCAAGTAAGCCCACTATCATATGAGACCATTATCATCTGGGAGATCTATGAAGGGCAAGAAAGGCACTTCTTACTGAAGATATCTCTTTGAAGCTCTTCTTAGGCATTTTGTGGCAAATGCCTTCTTAGGCAATTTGTGGCATTACTGATTTTTTTTTTCCATTGCAATATCAGGTTATCCTGGAGACCCCGGTATGCCAGGCCTCCCAGGACCTAAAGGTGATGAAGGTATCCAGGGCCCTTCTGGCTCTTCTGGCATCCCTGGCTTACCAGCTTTACCGGGTAAAAGAAACTAACACACTTCCTGTACTGATAAGTCCTCTTTCCACTCTGTATCCAGCATCCCCCTTCTATACCTCTGGTCTTGTGCGTACCTGTCCAAAGTCAAAGGAAAGTTTGACTATAGTCAATAGCTCTCCACTGGCAGCCCAAGACTAATATATATGAGAAGAGGACTTCAGTGGTCATCTTTCCTTTGGCCTCAATAATGTATCATAGCTAAAAAGGCAATCCAAGACTGTCATTGAGGTTTGCAGCATCCAATGGGGCCTGGGTTGGACTGCCAGAGCCCTATCACACTTTGGAAGATATGCCTTCCCAGTCGATGCTTGCAAGAAGGGACTAACAAAAGCCCAGAAAAAAATTTGAACCCAGATCCTCACTCAGGCACTATATGGTCTCAGGATCCTATGGATGGTACCCTAAAAAACAGTCATTGGAGGGGCATACATATATGTCATTCTATAGTAGTAAAAATAGAAAGAGCATGCCTGAGTCTGAGGGGCAGTTATGTCCCAAATATAAATCCTCAGATATTACTTTTAAAGGCACTAATTTCTAAATTCCTTGAAGATGGGCCTCTCCGTAAGGATACCTGTGCTTTTAAAGCAGTCACTTGGAAGAGGTACAGCTGATCTCAGCACCAAAGTGGAAAACATCAAGAAGTGAGGCTATAGACCCAGTTTGCCACTAAGAATCTCCACACCCCTAACCATGTTTTATTGTGTCTTTGGGCCTTAATTTACCAAGAGGTTAGGCTAAATGATTCCTAAGGACCCGTTTAACTCTCATACAAATTCTTCCCTTGGAGTTAGTTTCCAGTGTATGCCACTGAATATAATACCCCTGAAGAGTAAGTAGGGTGATATACTCAGCATTTTTGTGGGGGCTTATCTTTCCAGGTGCGCCAGGTGCCCTAGGGCCCCAAGGATATCCAGGCTTGAAAGGAGACAAAGGAAACCCAGGCCGCACCACAATTGGGGAAGCTGGCTTTCCTGGCAAAGATGGTTTGCCAGGTTTACCAGGCCTGCCAGGCCCACCTGGTAAGTTGCTCATTTCTCTCTTTGGTCTTGAGACTCAGGTGTGATCCAGACTGTAGAACAGTCATGACTTTTGAGGGAGGAAGCATTTTATAAGTGAAACAGCTAATCCAGGACACATGATAACTGCAGAGAGGCAATGATGAAGGCCCCATCCTCTCCGAATCAGAGCCCTGCTTCTACAGGTTAGAAACCACAGCAGTTAGAGCATTCATGACAGAACAAGCAAGCTAGGGCCATCTTGATGACCAAACAGTACCTAATGCCTTCTAATTTTTGTACTCATTTCATTCCATCCTTCGCTGTTAACCTCTAGGCCTCTGGTCTTACAGCTCCTGAAGATGAAGCATTGACTCTTCCAATCTTTCCCTGGTCCTCAGGGGTAGGCTGAGAGCCCAAGAAATGGGAAGCCAAGCCTGGATCCTCAAGGTGGCTGCTAAAAGCCTCCACAGGGCTTCTTCTCCATAGATCTTCTATCTGAGTGTGAGATTCTAGATTCAAAGAGAAAGGCTGGAAATATGCCCAGCATGTTTCTTTGTAACCTAAATCCCATGACCACTGCAGTTTGCATCTATTTCCTCTTTTGTCCTAAGAGGACTCTCTAGGATAGACATTGGGACTGCGAGTTACTGAAGCTGCCTTGGTCATTCCTGTATCCCCAGTAGTCTGGTCCACTGCCTAGAACATGGTAGACATTCTGTAAATAGTAGTAGAGTAAATAGAGCCAACAGAAGATGGACTTGCTGCAGACCTCAGGTCCCTGTCTTGGATTTTTTGCATGTGGGGGGTCTCTGCCCTGGTTGTTGAACCTTAAGAGCCCACACCTTGGTGAACGAGCTGCTATACTGAGTCAAATGAGCTCAGGCTCAAGTAAGGTGGCAATTTTTTGTTTCTTTTTTTTCCGAAGGTCTGGCATTTGAGACTGGAACCCTAAAGAACACAGAGCCAGGGTTCCTTGGTCTCCGAGGAGAACGAGGTCCAAAAGGAAACCAAGGTCTCAAAGGAGTTAAAGGTGACTTTATTCCCCGGACTCCCTGGAGAAGGTTTTCCAGGGAATGAGCAAACCAATAGCCTTAGGAATCTGAATGGAAGCAATCTTGGATCTTGACTGGGGATTCGATTAGAAGATTATTAGAAGTGCTATATTTGGGTCACTAAGAGTGAGGTTGGCGATTGAGGTCACACAGAACAAAGGGGCTCACAGGCTACTCTTCCTACCTCCTCCACCTGCAGAAGCTATGCCAGCAGCCCAAGGTGTTAACTAGCACATTATGCAGCCCCCTCCCAGTTTGCAAAGCCAAGAGTGGAAGTCACTTATCATTACTTCCAGCCTGAACAAAAGGGCTCTGAACAGGTCAATACCTGGCACTTGAAAAAGCCAACTGGCTCCAGGGAAACAACTTCAGCCCCCACTGATGTTGAAGAACCCATTGATTATGCCAGTCTTCAGCTGCACTGCTCTCTCCATCTGCTTGTTGCCTTTAGATCATTCCTACATTTCATACTCTGAGGGGAAGATGCTAAAGCTCAAATGAATCAATTCATTATAGTTGCAATCCAGGCCAGGTTGGATGAAGATGTGAAACAACTGGCTGAAGAGAGGTTTGGGGATGGCCTAGTGGTTTCGAGTACCTGAAGTCTCTCCTCTGCTCTCAAGCAATTCACAGCTCTCCTCAAACTCAAACAGAGAGATCCTAACTTACTACTCTCTTTTCTCAATGCCTATTATAAAATGTCAGTAAGTATTTGAGCTAGTTCAGAAGTTTTTGAAAGCTTCATCTCTACTATTCATATCCAAGGAAGACTGTTTTGGGGAAAGGACATTAATTTTCAAGTCTTGACTAAGGGTATTAACCTTGGCCCTTTCCTGACTCACTACAGAGATAATCTACTTTTCGATACCGTTTTCTCTCCTAAAAGAGGGACAACTCTAATGCTTCCCCTTCTACATTCCCATTGGGCCAGAAGGTTTTCTCTAATTAGGATAGTGATTCTCAAGCTTCATTATGCATGAGAATCACCTAGAAAAGATTACTAAAATTAATTTCTTGGGTCTGGCCTCCTGAGAGTCTGATTGACTAGATCTAGGGTGCGGCCCAGCAAGCTGATGACTTATGCAGAAGGTCCATAGATCACAGTTGAAAAATGCTAATTTGGAGAACAGATTGTTCTCTCAGAGTTTCAGGAATTATCACTTTTCTAAAAGTAATAAGAGGTCCTTCAGAATTATAGGGGAACTCAGAGTCACCTATATTGGCCCAAATTCTCATTTTCCATAAACATGGCTGGCCTATAGTGCTAGTGACTCCTTGATGCCTCTTCAGAGGTGCTTTGCTGAAATCTTCATCATCAGTTTATTTTGCATTTGTTTGTGTGTACAAAAGACAGGGGAAATGACATTTTGGTGAAGAGAACCTTTGAGTGGCTTGGATTCCAGACTGTCAACTGGTTAGCATAGGTCAGTGGCTCTCAACTCTGGCTGTACATTAGACTCACTGATGTCTGGGCCCCATCCAAGACTAATGGAATTCAAATTACTAGCACAGATGTCATTTGATAGAGAGTGAATACAGTTCATTTGAGTCTGTTCATGTGCCTTTTGATTGCCTCCATGGAGTTGTTGAAGTCACAGATTACCACTGTCATGTCTTCCTTCTTTTTGGAAAGATGGCTGACATTGTTTAATACTGTCTTTTATTTTCTCCCAGGGGATTCAGGTTTTTGTGCTTGTGATGGTGGTGTCCCTAACAATGGACCACCTGGGGATCCAGGCCTGCCTGGGCCACCAGGTCACATAGGCCTGCCAGGCCTTAAAGGAACCAGAGGAGATCCAGGCTTTGGGGGCCCACCGGGCCCACCAGGGGCTCTAGTAAGTCTGGGCAAACTTTGGCCCTGAGGGTACAATGGGAGCTTTTCAGTTCTCCTCACTTTTCACTAATCACTTTTTCTAAAACATAAAAGAAAGATGAGGATAAAACAAAGCTTCAAGTTTTTGGCTTATAATATGAAGAAAGAGGACTAGATGATCTCTAATGTCCCTTTCTGCTTTAACCTACCTATATTCCCTCCCTTCTCCTTTAATCCCTCCCTTCTTTTCACAAAATTATTTACATTTGCCTAACACTGTGCTAGGTCCTGAAGATAAACATTGGAATTAAAGCAAGGTTACCATAGTTAAAGATTTCAAAATTTAGAAAAAAAATAAGAAAATAAATGAGCAATTATAATTCAAGTTGATGACATAATCAAGTGCCTATAGTAGTGCTGAAGTATACTCAGGGACCTGCTTTATGTTAGACCTATGCTAGGTGCCAGAAGTCTATTAAGTCTGTGTCTCCTTATCATTCCCTTTTGTCTCTTTTTCAGGGTTTATTTGGGCCTCAAGGTCCTACAGGTCCCAAAGGAAAGAAAGGGGAACCAACTTTCAGTACAAGATTAGGGATGCCAGGGAAACAGGGTGATCCTGGCCCCCAGGGTCTCCCTGGTGATACAGGAGCACCAGGCAAGGATGGAATACCAGGTTTACCAGGTCTGCCAGGTCTTCCGGTAAGTTGATCATTCTTGGGTGATTTGCTCCATAAATCTTCACACGTGACTTGGAAAGTTTTGTGTGTGTGTGGGCGGGGGGGTGGTAGGGGTTGTTGATGGCCACTGGACTATTAGACAGGACAGAACAGAGAGTCCAGAACATTTTTTCCTGCCTCTTCCACTGACACTTTTTGCTGTTTTTCCTTTCTGTAAAATAGGAATCTTTTTCTCAGAATAGATCATTGTCTCATTTGATAAATGCTAGTAATAATGGACCAAATCACTTAAAATACTTCAGATTCTCAGTAGCTTTCCCTTGCAAATAATCCAGCTGCTTCCTGTGATGCCCACTGATCTAGTACTTTTTGCATTATCAGATCACCCAGGGTTGACAAGCTTCATTCCCACTAACTAAACTCAGAGGACTTAATTGATAAACTAGAATGACAGAATTTTAACAACAACAACAACAACAAAAAACAACAACAACTAAGCAGTGGTCACACTGGTCACCTCTTTCCTACAGTCAGAAAGCTCTCCACATAGATCTCTAAGTTGGGCTTCCATTCTTCTCATGTGTTGTCTAGGGTGATGATGGACAGGGCTTCCCAGGTGAAAAAGGATTACCTGGAATCCCTGGTGAAAAAGGCCATAGTGGTCTACCTGGCCTCCCAGGAATTGGGCTACCAGGATCTCCTGGACCTCGTGGGCTTCCTGGAGACCAAGGAATACATGGATTGCCAGGGAATCAAGGCCTCCCTGGGCCTCCAGGTAAGTCAGGGAATCAGATGGCTTTGAACTTAGAAAACTGACCCCTCATAGAGTATAAGTATGTCCCAGATGCATGAAATGTATCATAAGAAGAGACTTGGTTGGTTATAATCACTACTTTCAATCCTCTTAAGGGTTTTCATGTGGAAAAAATATCATAGATGTATTGTGGTATGCTTACAGAGAACAATATAGATTTCAGCTCTACTTAATGAAAAACTTCCTAATTTACAGTCTGAAAATGTAACAGAGCTGCCTTGGGAGGTTATGAGCTCATAATCCCTGGAAATTTTCAAGCAGAATTTGGATGACCATTAATGATGAGTGCCATCAAAGTAATGAGTGGGAGATTGGACAAGGTGTTCTCTAAATTGTATGGTGATATCATCAATAGGGAAGAACTTTTCCTTAATTCACGAGATCTCAGATTGAGCAGAGAGCTTAGTTGTATATAGTCTAATCTCCATTTCATACCTTAAATCTCTTCCATTTATGTACGTAGTTTTTCTACTAGAATTTCAGGAGTTATTATGAGTGACCTGCTTATAGATTGTGAAAGTGCTGTGCTAATAATTTGCCTTCTACCACATAGCCAGAACAGCTCTTTATCTCAACTTCTATGTTTCCACAACTTTTGTGTTTCCACACTTCTTACAATCATCTGAAGCTTGAAACCTTGAAATTGATTTTTTATTCTTCATTTTGAATGCTTCTTATATTCTTCCCTTCCTCTTCTTGCTATTAACTCCTATCTCATGCCTAGCTTATCAAATACCTATATGCTTATTGGAATAAATGGATAGTTGGACAGATAGGTGGATGGATGGATGAACAAATGGGTGGATGGTTAGGTGAGTCAATGACAACATATTACTAAGCAGTTTCTCATGTCCTACCTCCAGACTTTCTCTACTCAATTCTACTATGAACACTGGTGCCAATTCAATATCTGTAATGTACTGATATCATTGTGTTATTCCCCTAGTCCAAGACCACAAATGGTCTCTACTGAATAGAGGATAATGACCAAACTCCTTTCTAACCTAACCTTATCTCATGCTCATCATAATTTTGAAAAAAAAAAACAACACTTAGAAAAGTATTTTTCACTGTCCCCAAACACAATATGTTCATTTTTAATTTCCAACATTTTGCCCATGTTGCCTTTTTTTGGAATTCCCTTTCTTTTATCTCTATCCTAGCCATCTTTCAGGGTTCAATATAAGCTCTACTTCTTCCACTAAGCCTTCCCTTGACTTCCATAGTATGTAATTGCCACTTAAATTATATATTTACTTTCATTAATGCTTTCACTTTTTCAAACTGCTTTATAAGCCTCTAGATTCTAGGGAAAGTGAGTAATACTTTTTTAGCATTTCTCAATCTTTCTAGTGTAGTGAAATGTTCCAGAGGAGACTAATATATACTTGCAGAAGAAAAGGCCTTCCCAAAACCAAAGGGCTATTTCTTAGATCTATTTCTCCTCTTTCCACCTTGCCACCTTGAAGAATTACCAAAAAAGATGATACAAGGTCTTGTAAATTTTTGTTTATTTTAAAATCTAATTTTGTGAACTGGTATAACAAGGAAAATGGTATAGATTAAAAACTGATGATTTAATATTCTTAAAACCAAGTCATTTTTCAGTTCATAAATTTCTATGAAAGCTGTGAGAAATTGTATCAAACAAAATTATCCTACCTTTTGGAAGTCGTGGCATCAGATATAGTTTTGCCTTCAGCCCTGTTTCCAGAGACATTATTCATGATCAATCCACTGCTCCTCCACCAACTGGGTCTTCATTCTAGGTCAACCCATTTTGCAGGCAACCAGGTTTTAAACTGAGTTATAATAATATGGTACATATGAACTTACACACACGCAAATCTGGATATTCTCAACATTCCAACTGCTTGAAAACAGGCTCAGTCGATGGAAAGAAGCCCACGAGACCATTTTTATGTCAACCTTTGTTAGGAAGTTCTTAGGAATATAATGATATAGTAAGCTATAGCCTGGGAGATGCCTTCTGCAGAAAATGTTCTTATTGTGATACTAAGACTTTCCAAAAAATTACTTTGATTTAAGAGCATTAGCTTTCATTTTCTTTATATGACAACCAAATATAATTCCTCAAACCTAGCTTATTTTCCACACAATTTTAAAAACACATAACTTGTGAGTCCCAGACATTTGCATTGTGGTCGTTACTGTTGCCATGAAAAATGAAGATGCTGTTCCTCACACCAACTAGTGGTGGCCCAGGCTAGGACAGTTGTCTTGCCAGGAAAGGGAATGTAGTCATCAGAAGCCTTTCAACCTAGTAGTGTAAATTATTACAAACATGGGACAGGCAGATAATGGGCTGTTTCTAAAGAGGCTCTGACCCAGATACTCATAATAACCCATCATTCTGGTTATTACTAAAGCAGCTACTCTGTCCTTGATCCTGTATGGATGTCAGCACTTTCCACTCAATCCAAAAAGGGAATTTGATTGATGGACATACTTGAGCTTCAGAAAAGACATCCCTTGGGCCTTAGGGAACTTCTTTTCTGGTTAAATTTTCTTCTTTACTTGATTGGTCTAGGTGACTGATGCTATAAGGAGAAAGTTGGTAAAAAGAGACTTAGATACAGAGGAAAGTGAGAGCTAGCCATGTCAGGAGGTTCTCAAATACCAATGGTGGCAACCTCCCCTCCTCTTCCTTTTTGTTCACATTTATCTCAGACACTCACAATGGCCTGAGTACCACACTGGAGTGCCTGGTTGAGGAGGGGTGATCCTAAGGCTAGGGTGCAAAGGCTAACACTGACACTGCTTCAGAGATTCCTTAGCACATAACTCCTGGGAGGGAGTACAGAGGAGTAAGTGGCCATGCAGTCTCTGAGAGGGGCTGATTTCTTTCACTATGCATGTTGATGGTTTGGCTGATCTCTGTCGCAAGCACCTTCATTTAATGAACTTAACAGGGGCTATAACTAGCCTTGGGAGGTACCTGGAAGGATCCATGCACATCTGATATTTATTCATTGGATTCAGAGTAAACAGAGATGTTAGAATCTTGATAATCAGACATGCTTCTTATTCTGAATATGTATCTTGGCATTAGTGGAGGGAATTCTGTTACACTTATAAAACAGAACATGGGTACAGCTGCTTTCTGCTTTGTTGGGGAGCAGGCTCTGAATTTAAGGGTGTAAAGTAAAAGAGCCAGATACCAGTACAATGCGAAGTCATTACCTTCTCATCATGTTGACCTTCTGATTTGATAAACAAGTATGGTGTGGTAATACAGGACTGGTCTGAGGCAAAAGGAAGTATATCCTTAATTTCCTCTGGTTTCTACTCATCTTTCCTTTTATTATTATTTTTCATGTCCTGGAATTTTTCAGATGCCTGTCCTCATCCTTATTCTCTAAAGGTTTTGTTTTTATCTGTCTGTAACAGGTGAAAAGAATCTATGAAACTGATCTGATAAATTGAAGATGGATGGTTTTGTGTTTGGAGCTAGACCGGAGATATTTGTATTTTACCAGTTTGTTTTTTTAAAGATACAAAGCAATGAAACTGCTATGTTTGACACATTGGAGCCAATGGGCTATTGAAATAGTTGTAGCAGGAGAGTCTTCTGCAGGGTCCCTCTCATGATACCATCTAGGGAAGCAGTTCATCAGGACTCAGACCTGAGCTGAGCACAGAATTAGCAGCCCTCTCCCAGTAAAGAATCTCATCCTGAGGTACCAGCCCCTAGAGTGTATTTCCATAGTAGGGAAATAACCCTCAGAAATAGCTCCATCACCTCAATGTCTAGCAGGATGGAGATGGGTGTTGCCACCTATGGAAGACGGTCAGGCCTATAACCATCTCTCCACCCATGGAAATATGACTATAGGAGCCTAAGGTCTAGAAGGCAGAGAGTTGCTGCTCAGGCTGGAAAGTAGTGTCACTAACCTGACTGAGGTAGAAACCAAGGATTGGCCTTCCAGGAGCTCTTCTGAATAGTTCTCCTTAAGTAAGGTAATAAAAAAATACTATTATTCATTGAGCACATACCAGAGTGTCAGACACTGCACTAAATGCTGTTAGCATTATTTCATATAATCTTCACAAACACTATATGTGATAAGTAGCTCCCATTTACATGAGGCTCAGATAGGTTAAGTATTTTGCCTATACAACTAGTTAGTAGCACAACTAAGATACAAACTCAGGTTTGTCTGGCTTCAGAGCCTAACCTCTCAGCCAATACATTATACTGTTTAATTCTCAATTTTGATTTAGGACTAGAACAAGTAGGCCAAAAAAATGCCATCAAGCCTTCATATTGGAAAATAGAAGTGGGATTGGAGGAGGAATGCCAGCCGGTTGAGTAAGCAGTCTGAATCATAGGTATACATATCTTTTAAGAAATGCAATTTGAGATTGATTTTAAGTACTGGCAAAAACTATAGCAGTTTATTAGAACTGTGGGCTCTGCGGCTTAAAGCAGACTTTGGGGGATTGTTTTAATGAATAAGCAAGACTAATTTTAATTAGCATAGCATTTGTTTGTAAATGGCACCTGAGGGAGCCATCATACAATTTATTCACCAATATTTTATTAAACCTCCCCTCTGTGATCTTATAGATTCTTTCTATTTGCATTATGAATGAGCAAGGAAGAATTTGCTAGGGAAAAGGCTATGCATGCCAATTTTAATTTATTGAATATTAAAATTGACTACCCCTTCTTCCTTAAGTAGCAGAGTTGACAGTTTCAAATGAAAAGCTGAGGGAAAGGTCACTGTCTGTTGTGGGCAAGAGAGTGGCCTACAGTGTTTACCTGGTACAAATCTATGAGTATATCTGACCAAGGCCGGTCAATAGGTTTCAGTAGATCCCAAATGAGGCGTATCAAAAGAACCTGATGGTTTGAGAAAAGCCTCATTCACGGAAAAGGTCAGACATATGAACTTGAGTGGTTTTGGCTTCAAACCCTCCAATCTTGTCATATGGGCATAATGGACCCTTAGGACTAACCCCAAGCTCCCATCCTAGGAAGAGTTTCCATCTGAGGGCAGGGTGGGTAGGCCATTGCCATATGCTGCTGTTTCTAGACAGGCCACTGCTAGGAAAACCTTTATAGGTAGCATCTGCTGCAGAGATGACTGCCTGGCACTGAACACTGATGGCTTGGGAAGTGACATCCTGGCACTTGGACACTATGGGCATTTTTATCTGTAAGCAATTGCACTAAGAGTAACTCCCAAGAGCTTCTGATGTCGGGATTCTTCTTCATGGGCTCCAAGCTACTGGGTGGGAAAAAGAAATTAGTTGTTCCATTTGATGGAATGAGAGTAAAGGAGCATGCTAGGGGGAATCATTCCTGACCCAGTGAGGTTACCAGATGCTTACCTGTTACTATTTACAGGTATCACCTTGCCTTGTATTATTCCTGGGTCGTATGGTCCAACAGGATTCCCAGGAGCTCCTGGATTCCCAGGTATGGAATAAGGCCAGAGAAAGCCACTGAGCACACTTGTGATGGCCAGGAGCCAAAGAAAGCAGAGTATAGCCCAGTAGCATTTGGGAGTACACATTCCTCCTGAGAGGACAGTCTTGAGGACTGAAGTAATAGAATGGCTACTGAAGAGGGCTGTGTGGGGAGGTGAGAAAAACAGATACCCTCCAAGAGACTAGGATTCTTGACTGAACATCAGAAATCCTACCTAGCCACACTGACTTTTCTTTCTCCTCACTACTCGCATTTGGGTTTTCAGGCCCTAAAGGGGCCCATGGCCTCCCTGGGACTCCAGGCCAGCCTGGATCACATGGAAGTAAAGGAGAGCCTGGAAGTGTAGGATTGGTTCACCTTCCTGAATTGCCAGGTAAGGAAAGGAGCTCCTCCTCACATGCTTCTCCTCTTGCGTGAGTATGTGTTTGATTGTGGTAGCCATCCACCAATTGTAGAAAGTTAGGTTTGCTCTCTTGTGTGGGTAGAATGGTTTTGAAGTCATACTCAGGCAAGAGAGAGCTTAGAGCTACAGAATGATGGCATATCAGGTCAATAAGGATCATTCGAGGTCAGCTGGTACAACCCTTTCACTTTCAGATGAAGAAACTGAGGTGCAAATGGAAAGTGACTTGCTTGAGATCACAAAGTCACTAGAGACAGAGCTAAGACTCTAGGATTGTCTGGCTGCCAGTCCTATGGCAGTTTCCTGGATCAACACCTAAATGGTCAGAGAAAGAGATTCAGATGAGTGAGAGAGAAATTGTTCATTTCCATCCCTTTGCTCACAACCTATCATTTCAACCTGAGCTTCATTTTTCTACACTGCACCAGTGGTTCTCGAACTGTGTTACCTGGGCCAGCAGCATCAGCATCACCTGGGAACTTGTTAGTAATGCAGATTCTTGCCCCCTTGGCATATTTACTGACCAGAAGCTGTGGGGTGGGCTCAGCAATCTAGATATTACCAAGTACCCCTGCCCCAGGTGACTCAGTTTGAGAACCAGCTCTGCTCTTCAGCATGGGCCACATGCCCCAGGGTTTATCAGTGCCTCAGTTCCCTCCACCTCCCAGGAAGAGGAAGACATGTTGGCAGAGATTGGATGACTCCAGTAGAGACTGGGCCTTTGACAGGAGGTCCGCGGTGTAACCTGTCTCTTTGACTATGGTAGGAGCCACAAGAGTGGGTTGCTGGGCTCTGCCCAAGGCCTGGCCTTTCTGAACTAGAACCAACTCCAGGTCACATGGTGCAGTACCTGCTTCTGGGCAAGTCCTCCCAGGATCACAGACTCCTGATCTTCGAGAGAAGTGACACGCATTATTATTATTTTAAAGATGTTTCTTTTTCATTATTGAGATACAATTGACATATAACATGTTTGTTTCAGGTGTACAACATGATTCAATATTTGTATATATTGCTAAATGATCATCATAAAAGTCTAGTTACCATTCATCACCATACACAGTTACAGAATCTTTTTTTCTTATAATGAGAACCTTTAATATTTATTCTCAGCACCTTTCAAATATGCAATACATTATTATTAACTATAGTCACCATGCTGTACATTATATCCCCACAACTTATTTATTTTGCAACTGGAAATTTGTACCTTTTAACCCCCTACACCAATTTCCCTCATCCCCTACCCCCCACTTCTGGCAACCACCAATCTGTTCTCTGTATCTATGAACTTGATGTTTTGTTTTGATTTGATTTGCTTGTTGGCTTTTTTAGATTTGTGACACATTATTAATATGTTTGCTTTCATACATATTTTCATACAAAATCTGTCTCAGAGATTGTCTCTACCCAGACCTATGGCTTCTAAACTTCCATGGCCTTTTATTTTTCCCATTTAGGATTTCCTGGACCTCGTGGGGAGATGGGCTTGCCTGGGTTTCCTGGACTCCCTGGAAAAGATGGCTTGCCTGGCAACGTTGGGAGTCCAGGTTTACTAGGTTCCAAGGGAGAACCTGGTGACATCTTTGGTGCTGAAAGTGGTGTTCCAGGAGAGCGAGGCCTACAGGGATTGCCAGGGGACAGAGGATTGCCTGGAGACTCTGGCTTTCCAGGACCTAAAGGTGACTCTATTTACCCCACTTATTTAACAATCTACAGAAAGCTTTTCCATAACCAGTATACTTCATGAACAATTGCATGAATATAGGGAGAAGAATTAATTAGAGGGTTAAAATTTTGTTCAGTCCCTGTCATTAGAGAACTTTTTTCTTAAATCACCTGAGTCTATTCTCTTGTCTTAGTAATTCCAGAAGTAACCATAACCAATAGTCAGATGTCTTGCAAATCCTCTGAATAACTGCTGGGAATAACAGCAAGGCTGGAGCTGAGAAGACAGTGGCATCTGAGATGTATCTGGGCCAAGCTTTTCGCTGGCACTTGGTTTGGTAACCAGTCCCTGCTGTTGATCCAGGCTGTGAACATCTGCCCCTTCTTTTCATTAGGTTTGCCTGGGAAGTTGGGCTTGCTAGGCCCCAAAGGTGAGCGGGGCAGCCCTGGAACACCAGGCCATGCAGGACAGCCAGGCGCCCCAGGGCCTGGTGGTTTACTCGGTATCAAGGGCAAACCCGGGCTACCAGGAAAACCAGGCTTTCCAGGCACTTCAGGTAGGTTCTCTGGAGAAGGAGCCTCAGTTGCCAGACTTAAGCTAGGCCCTAGGCCCTGGGCCCTGGCAGCCTGAGGGGCAATAGCAACAGTGTGACATGGCCAGAGTTGAGAAAGACTTTCCTAACCTCTCGTTTCAAATCTCAAGTCACCCCTGCAGTGCCAAGTAGAACAGATTTCTGCAGTTTCGCTTCCAAAATATTACCACAAATTCCTTCCCACAGCCTCACTCCCCTTTTTCGTGCTTCAACCTCCCTCCTGCCTTCCTCAGTTAGAGAAACTGGTCTTGCTGTGGGGGGGATCTAGCCATGTCCATTGCCTTCACTGGGGTCGTGGGGGAGCCACTTTAGGTTCTGGACAAGCTCAAGCAGTATGTGGCAGCATAGTGGCCTGCCTTTCAGGGAAGCATGCCTCTGAAGACCAGTGGCCCAAGTGTCTCTCGCTGGGCAGTGGGGCCTGACAACCCCTGCCTGGTTCCAGCCTAGTGTTTACAGTTTGCTTTTTCCTTTTCTTTCTTTTTTTTTTTTTTTGCTATAACTATTTTATTTTTTTATATTTTGTTTTTAATTATAGTTGACATACAATATTATATTAGTTTCAAGTGCACAAATTAGTGATTAGACATTTATATACCTTACAAAGTGATCACAACAATAAGTCTAGTAACCATCTGTTACCATATATAGTTACTATGATATTATTAACTATATTCCATATGTTATACTTTACATGCCCAGGACTAATTTATAACTCAGCTTGCCTTGTTCTTGTACCACCCTCCTTACCTTGCCTCAGTGACTATGTCACCCCCCCTTACTACTGACCATGTGACTGAAGTTGAGTTATTTACAGAACTGCTAATATCATTTTTATCACCTTTGTCCATCTTTGTTTCTGGGGTCTTCACTTAGGCTGTCCAGGTGAGAAAATGGCACACAAGCTCAGAAACTAAACCCCCCACCAGCTTGCTGTTCAGGGAACTATCTGACTATACACTATAACCTGGCAAGGCCAGGGGTCCCTGAACTCATGCTGTGGGGTTGGCCCCCATTGAATTTCTTTCCATTGTTGTGGAATCCCTCTCACAGCCTCCCATTAGAATCCTGGGGCTTTCAGCTACTTGATGCTTTTCAATCCATAGAAAGCCAAGTCAGCCATTCATTTAGGTCTTCAGGGTTCCAAATACCTCTGTCGTCACTGATTTAATCCTTTAGGGTTTTTTTGTTTGGTTTTTTGTTTGTTTGTTTGTTTGTTTGTTTGTTTGTTTTTAAATTTCCTTGCTTTGTACCTGAACAATCTACTTTGGCAGCGGCTCAGGAGGTTAATCCCATTGACGAATTTAAAGCATGATGAAAGAAGTCTCTGAATACCTAGAAGACCAAATGAGCCTTGGGGATTTCTACAGGACTTGGCACTAGGGGGTCTTTCGACCTTAATGCCTAGGAACTGGCTGACTTAACTGCTTGGGTGAGGGATTAAAAGGGCAGCCCTGTATCCATGGCTCCCTGGGAAGCTGAAACAATAGCTCAGCTTTAACCTCTACTTTACCGATTGGCTCAGGAAACAGCCTTCAAGGCATGATTCAGACTGGAAATACCAGGCAACTAGAGTCCAGTTGCCACCCTGGCTTCCGAGAGCTTCATTCAGAGGCTAAAGTGTGGACAACATTCATAAATGCAGAACGAATTATAATTAGAAGGTGTTTGTTCACCCCGTCAGCTACTGTGCCATGCTGGAAGTAATAGCCATTGGTGTGGCACTTGGGGTGGTAGGTGCTAATACTTTAACCGACTAAGAACTCTGCCTGTCAGCAGCCTGCATAGGTCATTGTTAAAGGGCCATTTACAAAACCCAACAAGCCAACCAACCAGAAGCCTAGGGAATGGGCAGTGGCCCAGATCTGAACAGAGCCTCACTTCACAACTGTCCTGTGTTCTCTCCTGTGTGATTCAGGACATCCTGGAAAGAAAGGCCCAGAAGGCAAGACAGGTCCTCCTGCATCAACTGGAATGAAAGGTCTGCCTGGGCTGAAAGGCCTTCCTGGATCTTTAGGGTTAATTGGCTTCCTGGGAAACTCAGGCTTGCCAGGGGCCACTGGATTGCCGGGCCTGCCGGGTATGAAGGGTAAGTGAAGTGATCAGGGAGGCCCCAGTGGGTGCCAAAAAGGAGCATCCATGTTGCCCAGCCTCACTCCTCTCCTCTGCCTAAGAAAAGGGAATGGTGAAGGATGCGGGCAGGGCTTTTTGTGGCAAGATAGTTGGACAAGGCTAGTGCTAAGGGAGGACTCCCATCCAAGGTCAGTCACCCTCACCACCTGCTGGGTGGAACACTTGGCTGAATAGCATGCATGGCCAGTAAAGCCTAAGACAGTAATAACCACACTGGATTTACTTATTTGCAGCACCCCTACCACAGAGCCTGATAGCTCTCATTTACTGAGATTGTCCTGCTAGACACCAGAGGTTAGGTAGGAGGAATCTCCATTGTATACAGGGAAAGTGACTGGTCCAAGGTTACACAACTGGTTAGCAACAGTGCCAGACTAGAGCTCATGTTTCTGTCTTCTAGCCCTAGGCTTTTTTTTTTCCTATGCCACACGTGAGCTCTATCTTAACAAATCATAAGAGAGGTTCCCACATCTTCTTTCCTTTTTGTTGCTAAGTGTTATGACTCTGTTCAGGGAAATAGTATTTTGTATAATAACTAAGAGCTTGGGCTTTGGAGTTAGAGAAACCTGGGTTTGAATTCTTTCTCTGCAACTTCGTAGCTGTGTGATTTGGGGTAAGTTACTTAACTTCTCTGAGCTTCCATTTCCTTGTTTGTAAAACAGGAATAATAATAGCAATTCTTTTTTTTTCTCAACAGGTGAAAAGGGGTCTGTTGGACTGACAGGTTTTCTAGGGATGCCGGGTCTCCCTGGTATTCCTGGTGCAAGCGGATTAAAGGGAATTCCTGGGTTGACTGGAAAAGTAGGACCATCTGGACAGGCTGGTAGCCCTGGTGAAAAAGGTGAGCTGGGGAATTGAATTCTGGAATTGCCATTTATGCTTCTCAAAGTATATTTCGTTTGTCGATTTTGTCATTTGTGTGGCTTGTACCAACCCTGTGTTAGATAATAAGATTGAGGCTTCTGAGTGAAGTCCTTTTAAACCAAAAGACCAAATATCTTGAGTTACAATTGCATGTTAGAGGCCTTGTCATACATTCCCGGTTGCTCAACTGAGGAAGGTCTTGAGTAAGATCTAAAGTTGTGATGGAGTTTGGGCTTGACGAAGGAGAGGACATGTACATAAATGCAAAGTTGGGGAAATGGGTAAGGAGGAAGCTGGAAGGCTTCGGAAAGGGGACCTGGGGGTGGTGCATCGAAAAGCTGTTGTGAAAAGTCAGCCCATGCCTGACCATGTATTTAAGCTCCCTCTCACATGTATCTCATGGTCTCCATCCTTCCATCCTTGCAGGAGACAGAGGTGACCCGGGGCCAGTCAGAATTCCCAGTCTAAGACCTCCAATGCTGAACCTTCAGTTCAAAGGAAACAAAGGCTCTCGGGGCTCAGCTGGATCCAATGGATTTCCTGGACTCAGAGGTGCTGGGGCAATGAATGGGCAGGAAAAATGCCCAAGAAAGTTTTTACAACCAAACTTGACTTCCTTCCTAAGAAAGGGACCCACAGTACAAGGTACCCCAGAGCGGCAGTGTGGGTAGTGGCAGAAGGTCCAGAGAGGCTGCCTTCCCTGGGTCTGAGGGGTGCCTGGACTTTGAGACTGCTGGTTTGCATTGCCACTGTGGAACTGAGTTTTCTAACCACAGGCTATTATACTCTTGGATGAGTCTGGCAGATGGTGGGCATGGGCACTGAGCAGTTTTCCTAGTGCTGGAGCTGAGGTGGTCTTGACTGGAGCTCCATAAGACTGAAGGAACCACCTCGCCCCAAACTCCAAGCTAACTATCCCCAAGCCTGCACTTTGCTTGCCTGTGACCTGGGGCACCTGTGCATTGGGATGCAGATTTTCTCTTGTCCAGAGTGTTTTTCAAAGCTATTGGCTTCTTTCCCAGGTGACAAAGGAGAAGCTGGCCGCCCTGGATTACCAGGCTTGCCTGGAGCTCCTGGATTGCCCAGCACAATCAAGGGGCTTATTGGGAGACCAGGCCCCCCTGGCTCTATAGGACTACGGGGCTTACCTGGTCTGAAGGGGAACCCTGGAATCTCAGGCTTCCCAGGAATGTCAGGAAAAAGCGTAAGTATTCCCATTTTTTTGTCTCCCCACCAAGGAAGGGCCTCCATAGCAGGGAGACATGCCCCTTTTGCCCACCTTTCTCACCCCAGCCCCTTCCCCTGCTGACTCCAGACAAAGCCCTCTCCTCGAGTCTGAAAGGTCTTCCCATCCTTTCTGAACATCCCTTCCTCTGGGCCTTTGTTCACCCTATCTCCCCCATGTGGCAGACTTCCTCTTCTGCAATTGCCTAATACCTGCCCATCCTTCAGGCCCCAGCCCAAGCACTTACTCCTCCAGGAGTCCCTGAGCTCCCACCTTGCTGGCACACTACTTTTCTCACTGCTTATATCGATCCTAATAGGTTCTATGTGGGTCTGATTTCTTCGATGAAATTGCTAGGACTTTTTGCAGTTGCAACAAAAAGAATAAAAACTTAGGAATAAATCTAACAAAACATGTGAAGGACCTACATAATCAAAACTATAAGAGCCTATTAAAAGAAATCGAAGAATATACAAATAAATGGAAAGATATTCTGTGTTCTTGGATTGGAGGTATCAACATAGTTAAAAGGAACTCATTACCTAAAGCATTATACAGATTTAATGCAATCCCCATCAAAATCCCGTCGGAATTTTTTAAAGACATAGAACAAAAAATCATCAGATTTGTATGGAAGCACAAAAGACCCTGAATTGCCAAAGCCATCCTGAGAAAAAAGAACAAGTCTGGAGACATCACTCTGCCTGACTTCAAAATATACTACAAAGCAACAATAACCAAAATGGCATGGAATTGGCAGAAAAACAGACACACGAACCAGTGGAACAGAATCCAGAGTCTAGAAGTAAACCCATATTTATATGGGCAAATAATTTTCAACAAAAAAGCCAAAAACATACAGTGGAGAAAGGAAAGTCTGTTCAATAAATGGTGCTGGGAAAACAGGAAAGATACCTGCAAAAGAGTGGAACTGGACTGTTGTCTATCACCACACACCAAAATTAACTCAAAATGGATTAAGGACCTGAATATAAGACCTGAAACAATAAAACCCATAGAGGAAAGCACAGGAACTAAACCCAACGACATTGGACTTAAAGAGGATTTTATTAATTTGACCTCAAAAGCAAGGGAAGTAAATGTGAAAATAAATGAAGGGACTACATTGAACTAAAAAGCTTCTGCTCAGCAAAAGAAACTGTCCACAAGGTAAAGAGACAATTATCCAGATGGGAAAATATATTTTGCAAGCAACGCCTCCGATAAGGGCCTAATATCCAAAATATACAAAGAACTCATATGACTCAATAGCAACAACAACAAAAACCAAATGATCCAATCAAAAAATGGGCAGAGGACCTGAACAGACACTTCTCCCTAGAAGACATGCAAATGGCCAACAAATATATGACAAGATGCTCAACATCACTAGCTATTAGAGAAATGCAAATCAAAACCACAGTGAGATACCATCACACCTGTGAGAATAGCTATAATCAACAGGACAAGTAATAACAAGTGCTGGAGAGGATGCGGAGAAAAAAGTAACCCACATACACTGCTGGTGGGACTGCAAATTGGTACAGCCACTATGGAAAACAGTATGGAGGCTCCTCAAAAAAAAAACAAAGAATTGACCTACCATATGATCCAGCAATTCCTCTACTGGGTATTTACCCCAAAGACTTGAAAAACCCATCTCCAAAAAGATATTTGCACATCGATGTTCATAGCAGCACTATTCACAGTGGCCAGGACATGGAAACAACCAAAGAACTGAAGTGCCCTACAATAGATGATTGGATAAAGAACTTTTTTAAGTAAATGACCATTGTACAGATATACAATGGAATATTTTTCAGCCATAAGAACAGATGAAATACTGCCATTTGTGACAACATGGATGGACCTCAAGATAAGCATGCTAAGCAAAATAAGCCAGACAGAAAAAGTTGAAAATCACATGATATCACTTATATGTGGGATATAAACCTAAAAGCAACAAATGAACAGGACAAACAAATAGAGACTCATGGTCATGGGCAATAGACTAGTGGTTATG
>NW_024348527.1:1214750-1222936 GCF_902729225.1 Pteropus medius
CACACATCCCTGAAGTAACTGCAAAAAATAATTCTCAATTAGATGGTCCTGACTACTCACACACTGGGAGGGATGGAATCAAAGTGAGAAGGCATTCTAGGATGGGTCCCAGCATGAGCAAAGGCTCAGAGTTTTTCTTGTGCAGAAAAATCCAGGTGAATGCAGGGTGTGGCCTAGGTAGTCAGTGAGCACAGTGACCCAGACTAGAACTCAGACTCTGCCCAAGGCACTAGGGAGCATAAGTCTTTACTGGGTACATGTCAAAATGAATCAAAACCATACCAGATACCAAGAGAACTGTACCAGTGGCAGCTTACATGCTTACTTCCCAGATTCAGATAGTGTGTTGGACATTAGCCAGTGAAACAATTTTTCCTGTGAAAATGATGGCATTGGCCCAAATTCAGACTCTGGTACCTGCACACATACACCTGCTACCTGGTGGCAAAAGAACGTTGTGTTGCCTGCTGAACCTGCACCAGAGGACTAGCCCTGCATGGTGAAGCAACACTTCTTTTTGTGCATAATGACTCCAGAGCTTTGGCATGGATGGTGGTACCCAACCATCTGCAGAGCACACTAAGTGACTGGCCTGACTGTCGTTTTCTATATTTTCTAAGAGATTTAACAGAACAGCCACACTTTGATTTCCCAAGATTCCAATTTTGATAGGCATTAGAAAGTTATGAATGACAAGACCAAGATTAATCTGCAGATCAAATCCCTCCTCTAAAAAACCTAAGTATGCATTTCTGCCGTTTGCTCATCACCTTCCCCTCAGCAGGATGTCAGTTACCTCAACTCCCAGTCCACTTCTGCCGCAGAGTACACGAAAGACTTCTCTAAGGCAATGGCTCAGGGAGAAGAAGGGAGTGTGAAGGTGGGAGGCCCTGAGCTCTAGGCAGATATAATGATTTCCATATTGCTTTGAAGGGTTCGCAGGGTCTCAGCGGAGCTCCTGGGCTCCCTGGAGCATCTGGCCTCCCAGGTTCAAAAGGTAAGGAGGATTTCCTCTTTTAATGTGTTTTGCCATAGCAAAGTGAATTTCTAGCAAACACAGGGCTCTCCTGGCGGCGGGGGGCGGGGGGCACTGTGTTTAGGAGAAAGTGAGTTGATTTACGTTTCCCCTTTGGCCAACCCCCTTTGCAGTCTTTGTTCCTCAAAGACATGCGACACACAGTGGTTTCACCCCCACCTGCCTTCCAGATTCAGCAGCAAAGGAGGACCTCAGTTCTAGACAGTATCTTCCCCTGCTGAACCCAGCCCACTGGGCAGGAAAATTTCCCATCCTTGCTGTCATCATTGTTCCATTGTTGTGATGTTTTCGGGCCCTTTCTATTATCTTCTCTGCCCATACTGAGCCTAGTGATGCGTTTTCCCAATTGAGATAAGCTGCATGGAGCAGCATCTCATACCAGTAGCCTGGTAGCATCTCAGCCCTTTGTTTGTGACTGGTCATCTTTTACCCAATGGCTGATTTTGTCAAGGAGCTCCTCTGGCTATATGGAATTTGAAAAGATTTTACCTTCAAAAGATCTCCTTTCTACTAAATAAGCTGTAGCTTCTCCTGACCACTTTAACAATGTCTTGATATCTCCAGGAGATCAAGGCCAGACACTTGGACTTTCTGGTAGCCCAGGACCCAAGGGACAACTTGGGGATCCTGGCTTGGAAGGTAAGGCTGCTGTCCTTTTGTGTCACGCGTCTCACAGACTCCTCAAAACTGAAGATTGGAAGGGATTTTAGAGGTCAACTCCAAATTCTGCAACTTCTGTCCAGTGCGGAAAAATTCCTACCTCACATGTATCCACTCACAAGCAACCTGCAGTTTTCCCCAAGCACACCAGCCTACTCTTTTTTGAATACTCATAGACTTATGGGATAAGTCTAAGACCTTTGGGATAATGGTGACTGCCTCTGTAGTTTATAGTTATCTAAACAGCTTCTCAGACATTTCCACTGATTACTCCTACTTCCGAGGGCACTCAGAATAAGTTTACTTACTTTTCAATTGAGTTTTGCCTTCCAAATGTGAAAACAGTTGCCACAATCTTTTTTTCATAGTTTCTTCATTGTATCTAGCTCTCTTAACAGTCCAAGTGCCTTCACCTTCCTGCTCTTTCTAAAGGAAGAACACACTGCCCAAAATGTGACCTGATCACTCAACATTTTTCTTGATTTTGTAGGTATTAAAGGGAAAGCTGGACTTGTTGGTGACATAGGTTTCCCCGGAATTAAAGGTGATGATGGGAAAGTTGGTATTTCTGGAGATGTTGGAATTCCTGGCTCCCCAGGTACCATGCCACATGAAAACTTTATTCTGAAAAACACTATTACCTTCAAGCCATGACCCATTCTGAGCTTCTGCCTTGGTTTCACTTGTAGGATTTCCTGGGATTGCAGGCATGAGAGGAAACCCAGGGCTTCCTGGTTCTCCGGGCCACCCAGGGACACCTGGGCCCCTGGGACTTCCTGGTCTAATAGGAACCAAAGGTATGTATATTTGGAAGAAGGCAGTGGGGAAAACGGTTCTTCCCTCAAAAACGGACAGCAACTACTTTATACTAGGAAACATTAGCTGGGGTTAAACCATATTCGAGAGAGTCGTTGACCAGGCCACATGAGGGATAATGGGAAAGGAGAATAAAGAGGAAGAAAGGTGAGCAAACATGAATGGGAAGAGGAGAATATGGAGTCTGTGGAGACAAGAGTTATCAAGGATGGTCATTGCTCTGGCATACATAGCCTTTCACTGACTTAGAGATTGGGCAGCGAATCTCTGGGAGCTGGCAACTCAAGGTATTGGCATTACCACTCTGAGTTCTTTTTGAAGAAATCTAATTATCTACCACCTGCTCTTAAAGCTATATTGTTTTCTAATAAAAGTCAGGAAAACCTATGGTGTAGGATGTAGGCTAGGGATGGTCCAGTCTTCCTAAGAGCACTAAGTAATGCCTCAAGAAAAACTGTGACCTTTAAAATGAGGACTTGGAAATTCTCTTGGAGACAAGACCCTTTGCCAACCCTTCATGATTTAGAGCTGCTGGAGCCATTTCTGATATTCTCTCCCTTCAGGTTATCCTGGAGTTCTTGGTTTGCATGGATTAAATGGGCTTCCAGGAACCAAGGGCACCCATGGAACTCCAGGTAAGGAAGACCTTCGAGGGCAAGGAGGAGAGGTCCAGCTCTTCCAGAAGCCTGGCAGTAGCTGGCCATGAGCTCTTGACCATGGTGTATCCCATTTCCTTGGAATTATAGATCTTCTTGTGAGCCCCGTATTTGGGATGCCTTGATGTAGGGAAGAAGGAGGATAGGGTTTGTCCTTCTACCCAAATGAGCTCTCCTTCCTGTTTTTTTTTTCAGGCATCCCCCAAGCAAGTGAGCTAGGTATGAGGGCCTCACCTCTACTGAGTTCTGTCCCCTCTCTCTGCATCTCCTCCTAGGACCTAGTATAATCGGTGTGCCAGGGCCAGCTGGCCTGCCTGGTCCCAAAGGCGAAAAAGGTTCTCTGGGAATTAGCACTGGAGCCCCAGGGAAGCCAGGCATAAAAGGGCCAAAAGGTGGCCGAGGTAAGTGAGCCCAAGCCATGTCTTGTGGAAGCTGAGTAAGGCCTGACTGGGGAGCCAGAGTTGGGGTTCATCAGGGTCATGCAGCTCACAGAGTTGAGCTGTGCATGTCTTCACATCTCTGGGAGTCTCAGAAGTCAGTGAAACTGACTGCTGAGAAAGAGAGGGTAGGTCATGCTTAGAGCTTTCCTGTGAAGGGGTGTCAGGGAGCAGTTAAGAAAGTCCCCTCTAGCCTCCAGATTCCTCCTTGCCCTCCCTTATTCAAACTCCAGGCTTCTCTTGCACACTCAGCAAGAACCTGGGTTTAATGGTCCTGAGGGACAGGGCTTGTCCCCTTAGCAAGAACTTTGTCAAAGTTCATTGGCATCTAGTGTAGATGGCACTCCCAGGGCCCTGGAAAGATAGTGTGGCTGCTGGAAGGAGTCCAAGACTAAGGGAATAAATGTCTCCCTAGGATAGGCACACAGCAGGTATTCAATTAAACTTGGTGGGTTTATTAGACCAGGTTTCACTCTAATCTCGGCCCCTGGCTCATCACATTGTTTGAAGTAACTTCTTGAGCCTCCCTTTCCATATCTCTCAAATAGTGAGAATAAATTCTGATTCTTTAACTCTCCTTAGGAATGTTCTGAAGACTCATATATATCCTACTCAGTATAAAATAGGAAGTGAATTTGGTGTAGCATCATGGCTAGGAGTATGGGCTCTGCAGTCAGACCAATGGATTCAAATTTCAGCTCTATCTCTTACTAGCTATACGACCTTGAACAAGGAAGTTACTTGCCTTTCAATCCCAAACGAAACCTTAGTTGTCCTCTTCCACACAATGGGCACAATAAGAGAATCTACCTCAGAAGTTTGGTGAGAAACCAATGAAGAGTGAGGTAATGTATATAAAAGCTCTTAGCACAGCATCTGGCACATAGTAGGTGCTCAAGAAATGTTGGTCATTATATCATTACATGTTAATTGGGGAAATCAAATTTGCAAATTTTCTGTTCCTCATAGTTCTGGGGCCTGAGGTCCCACCATATTTTATTTGTTTATGCGCCTGTTTGTATAACGTGTAAATGTTTTCCAGGAACTATATTCATACATTAATTCATTTCCTGGGGCATTTTATACTGGTGCATCTGTTGTCTCTGTGTTTATTCCTTCCTTTGGTCTAGACCAACCTGTTCTTTCCTGAAAGCCAACGGCTTCTCCAGAATGAAGGCTCAAACAGGTTCTGAGCCTATAGGGAGATTGTATAGCTCCCTTCGTGGGAGATAGAGAAGAGGGGGCCTGGATAAAAGCACGGGGGCATGGCCTTTTCTATTTTCAAATCTTGCCTGTGAATGTCTGGTCATTAAATTATTAATTTCCTCTAGCTATCTGAGGTAATAAAATCACAATTACAAATGCAATAAACAGCACATGTCAAAATGGATACATTTCAGGAACATAATGCCAAGGTGGGGAAAAAGCAAGTTTCAGAGGAATACATTTGGTATGATTACATTGCTAAACGTTTATAAATAAGCAAAAACAACCAATGTATTGCTTAGGGATACAAATAGCATGGCCAAACTGATGAAAAGAGAATGATGAACACAAAATTCAGGAGTGGTTGCCTCTGAAAGGGAAGGAAGTTGGTGGAATCTGTGAAGAGCAGACAAAGGTAATAGTATCTTCTTTTTTCTTAAATAATTGGGTGGTTAGCACAGATGTTAATTGTATCTGAATTATTTTTACACATAATTTCTAAATATTCTGCTCTTCTCAATATCTAATTAAAATAATTCATCTTACAAGAATATAGCAAATATCGCAAACCCTCCCCCCATGAAAACTTATATCTGATTTGATCATAGAAATCAGTATAAGATGAGGATTTACACCTAAGGAAACTTCCTAGAACAATCCTTGACCCTACACTACCTTTACCTAAATAACTGGAAATTACACCATTCGTTTTCATATTTGCACTAAATAGAGGCCGCATTTGTTTATCTAGGGTTTTTAAGTCTCTGGACACTGGAATGAGTTGGAAAAATATGCCACCTTGCCTTTTCCTGTGCTCATTTAAAGTGTCTTATTCTTAATCAAAGAAATACATAAGCTTTCTTTTTTTTTTCCTACTTGAGGTCAGTAGTATCTTTATTTCAGGTTTAATGGTAAATTGGTATAGTTATAAAATCAAGAAATAGTTAAAAAAATGAGGTGGCTCCAAAAACTGAAATGGAAATTTTTATAATCTGTGCTGCCCACACTTACTCTACTATATGTAGTGTCTCATTTAGTGATTTTGCATAATTTCAGTACATATTTTTTTCGGGGGGAAAAAAAACAATACATCTTTCTTTTCAGATTTTTATCTTTGCGAAAAAGACAAATACTCCAAAGGGTCATCAAGAAAGAATTGACAATATTAAACGTAACACTGTGTGCCTTTGCAACTAGTTTTTTCTTTGTATTTTTATTTTATTTCTTTCCTGGACCTGTAATAATTGGAGACTTTTTGTGAAATTTATTTTTTTCCTTCTCTGTATTTCATCATCATTCAATTAATTAACAAGTTATTAAAAACACCTGAATTATCCAATGTACCATCTTTCTTTACTATTCTTTACCTAAATATGAGAAATTCAATATTAATATAGTCATCTTTTCTTGTCAGAAAAATAAAATGCAATATTAATATTTTTAGATTTTTTTGTCACAAACAAAAAATAAGAATCTCAACCACCAGAATGGTTTTATCAACCAGTGTGAATCTATTTCTCTTCATTTGGATATCTTCTAAAATACCAAATTAATACATTTTTTCCATGCTAAAAGTATAATATGTACTACATTTGTATGTATGGCTGATATGTTTTTCCATCAAGATTACCATCTACAGATTCCATGTGTGCATATTAAATAAATCTTCTATCATCAGTTGAAATTTTTGGTTTTGAACATGTTATAATACAAATCATTCCATAAACAGAAAACAAGTAAAGCAGTATGAAAATGTGAGCAAACAGGTATTCTATATCTACTCTAACAAGTGGCTAGCCTCTTTGGACTAAAAAGGGGAAGGGATTTAATACAGAGACATTTGTTCTCTAGGCAATTAAGCAAGCCTTTAGCTAATAACATGAATTACCTATAAAAGTATTTTCCAGACTCAGAAGTTAGCCCTAGAAGACATCGGGAGGCACAGCACCCTTGTTGCCTCCATTCTGATCCAGCAGGTGTCTGTTCTGACTTGTTGGGCCTGTGCCCCATCTTCATCTGTAACCTTTTCTGAGCAGCTTCAGACATAACTAACTTAATGAAATGTGTAAGAGGAATAGTAGGTTTAAAAACATTTTGGGGAACTTCAGTTTCAGGTGCTGCAGTCATGCCTTTTCTTCCTGATTTGGGGGAAATCTGAAATATTTCTATTAGCAGTGAGGTGGGGGAGCTAGAACTTTCCAAAGCTCTATCCCAATTAAATGCAGCACCTGCTGGGTGGGGGAGTCTCTGAGCCCCGTCAGCTACATTTGTCCGCAGGCTACCAAGTTAGAAGGGAGGGAGAAGAGCCCTCTGCTGCTGTTCACTGGTCTGGCAACTACTTAACCGCTTCCATTTTCTCTGAGAGAGCCTGGCCTTCTTCTGGACACACCAAGTCCATGCAGCCCCTTTTATTTGTTCTCTGCAGGTTTCCCAGGTCTCCAGGGCCCTGCTGGTCCCCCCGGTGCCCCAGCCCTCTCTTTGCCCTCAGTCATAGCAGGACAGCCTGGTGACCCTGGGCGACCAGGCCTAGATGGAGAACGAGGTAAAGACAGGAAGCCCAAAAGAGGGCTGGCCATCGCCTTTTGTCCAGGGTTTGGGAGGTCCCACATAAAATCCAGCCCCACACCTACTGCTGGACATGCATGGGCCTGCGCAGCCTCACATCCCCCCACCCCCAGCAGAGACATGGGGAACTGGAATGGGCAGCGTTCTGCTGAAAGGGTTTTGGGAAGGTCTGGGCTCTGGGACCCCCACAGACAGTGAGGGAACATTCTCTGCCCTGGGGATGGACTTTGGCTTCCTTTCAGTCCTGAGGTTTTCAGCAGTGGCCACTTCCCCCACTCACCTGCCCTCATCTCTCTTCCCATCTCATCTGTAGGCCGCCCAGGTCCCCCAGGTCCCCTAGGTCCCCCTGGACCATCCTCGGATCAAGGCGACTCTGGAGACCCTGGCTTTCCTGGAATTCCTGGCCCTAAAGGGCCTAAGGGAGGCCAAGGAATTCCAGGTTTCTCTGGCCTCCCTGGAGAGCTAGGACTGAAAGGTATGACTGTTTGGCTGGCTGTTGGGCCCTTTCCACTCTACAGTCAGACATGGATCCTTCCTATAGCCCTGTGAAGAGAGGCCAACTGATAATGCTCTTCCTGCCCTCACCTCTGCCTAGTCTCCAGCCCCCACCATCAGCACCATTGCGTCAGTCCCTGACTTGCTTTCCTTTGGACTTTGGCAGGCCTGAGAGGTGAGCCTGGCTTCATGGGGACTCCAGGCAAGGTTGGGGCACCTGGAGACCCAGGATTTCCCGGAATGAAGGGGAAGGCAGGGCCAAGAGGTGAGTTCAGAACATATGCTAGGCTGATCCTGAGCTTGAGGGAGGGGTGC